>NC_141616.1:55469112-55646612 GCF_047967505.1 Dipteris shenzhenensis | reverse complement strand
ACCCTAAACCCTAAACCCTAAACCCTAAACCCTAAACCCTAAACCCTAAACCCTAAACCCTAAACCCTAAACCCTAAACCCTAAACCCTAAACCCTAAACCCTAAACCCTAAACCCTAAACCCTAAACCCTAAACCCTAAACCCTAAACCCTAAACCCTAAACCCTAAACCCTAAACCCTAAACCCTAAACCCTAAACCCTAAACCCTAAACCCTAAACCCTAAACCCTAAACCCTAAACCCTAAACCCTAAACCCTAAACCCTAAACCCTAAACCCTAAACCCTAAACCCTAAACCCTAAACCCTAAACCCTAAACCCTAAACCCTAAACCCTAAACCCTAAACCCTAAACCCTAAACCCTAAACCCTAAACCCTAAACCCTAAACCCTAAACCCTAAACCCTAAACCCTAAACCCTAAACCCTAAACCCTAAACCCTAAACCCTAAACCCTAAACCCTAAACCCTAAACCCTAAACCCTAAACCCTAAACCCTAAACCCTAAACCCTAAACCCTAAACCCTAAACCCTAAACCCTAAACCCTAAACCCTAAACCCTAAACCCTAAACCCTAAACCCTAAACCCTAAACCCTAAACCCTAAACCCTAAACCCTAAACCCTAAACCCTAAACCCTAAACCCTAAACCCTAAACCCTAAACCCTAAACCCTAAACCCTAAACCCTAAACCCTAAACCCTAAACCCTAAACCCTAAACCCTAAACCCTAAACCCTAAACCCTAAACCCTAAACCCTAAACCCTAAACCCTAAACCCTAAACCCTAAACCCTAAACCCTAAACCCTAAACCCTAAACCCTAAACCCTAAACCCTAAACCCTAAACCCTAAACCCTAAACCCTAAACCCTAAACCCTAAACCCTAAACCCTAAACCCTAAACCCTAAACCCTAAACCCTAAACCCTAAACCCTAAACCCTAAACCCTAAACCCTAAACCCTAAACCCTAAACCCTAAACCCTAAACCCTAAACCCTAAACCCTAAACCCTAAACCCTAAACCCTAAACCCTAAACCCTAAACCCTAAACCCTAAACCCTAAACCCTAAACCCTAAACCCTAAACCCTAAACCCTAAACCCTAAACCCTAAACCCTAAACCCTAAACCCTAAACCCTAAACCCTAAACCCTAAACCCTAAACCCTAAACCCTAAACCCTAAACCCTAAACCCTAAACCCTAAACCCTAAACCCTAAACCCTAAACCCTAAACCCTAAACCCTAAACCCTAAACCCTAAACCCTAAACCCTAAACCCTAAACCCTAAACCCTAAACCCTAAACCCTAAACCCTAAACCCTAAACCCTAAACCCTAAACCCTAAACCCTAAACCCTAAACCCTAAACCCTAAACCCTAAACCCTAAACCCTAAACCCTAAACCCTAAACCCTAAACCCTAAACCCTAAACCCTAAACCCTAAACCCTAAACCCTAAACCCTAAACCCTAAACCCTAAACCCTAAACCCTAAACCCTAAACCCTAAACCCTAAACCCTAAACCCTAAACCCTAAACCCTAAACCCTAAACCCTAAACCCTAAACCCTAAACCCTAAACCCTAAACCCTAAACCCTAAACCCTAAACCCTAAACCCTAAACCCTAAACCCTAAACCCTAAACCCTAAACCCTAAACCCTAAACCCTAAACCCTAAACCCTAAACCCTAAACCCTAAACCCTAAACCCTAAACCCTAAACCCTAAACCCTAAACCCTAAACCCTAAACCCTAAACCCTAAACCCTAAACCCTAAACCCTAAACCCTAAACCCTAAACCCTAAACCCTAAACCCTAAACCCTAAACCCTAAACCCTAAACCCTAAACCCTAAACCCTAAACCCTAAACCCTAAACCCTAAACCCTAAACCCTAAACCCTAAACCCTAAACCCTAAACCCTAAACCCTAAACCCTAAACCCTAAACCCTAAACCCTAAACCCTAAACCCTAAACCCTAAACCCTAAACCCTAAACCCTAAACCCTAAACCCTAAACCCTAAACCCTAAACCCTAAACCCTAAACCCTAAACCCTAAACCCTAAACCCTAAACCCTAAACCCTAAACCCTAAACCCTAAACCCTAAACCCTAAACCCTAAACCCTAAACCCTAAACCCTAAACCCTAAACCCTAAACCCTAAACCCTAAACCCTAAACCCTAAACCCTAAACCCTAAACCCTAAACCCTAAACCCTAAACCCTAAACCCTAAACCCTAAACCCTAAACCCTAAACCCTAAACCCTAAACCCTAAACCCTAAACCCTAAACCCTAAACCCTAAACCCTAAACCCTAAACCCTAAACCCTAAACCCTAAACCCTAAACCCTAAACCCTAAACCCTAAACCCTAAACCCTAAACCCTAAACCCTAAACCCTAAACCCTAAACCCTAAACCCTAAACCCTAAACCCTAAACCCTAAACCCTAAACCCTAAACCCTAAACCCTAAACCCTAAACCCTAAACCCTAAACCCTAAACCCTAAACCCTAAACCCTAAACCCTAAACCCTAAACCCTAAACCCTAAACCCTAAACCCTAAACCCTAAACCCTAAACCCTAAACCCTAAACCCTAAACCCTAAACCCTAAACCCTAAACCCTAAACCCTAAACCCTAAACCCTAAACCCTAAACCCTAAACCCTAAACCCTAAACCCTAAACCCTAAACCCTAAACCCTAAACCCTAAACCCTAAACCCTAAACCCTAAACCCTAAACCCTAAACCCTAAACCCTAAACCCTAAACCCTAAACCCTAAACCCTAAACCCTAAACCCTAAACCCTAAACCCTAAACCCTAAACCCTAAACCCTAAACCCTAAACCCTAAACCCTAAACCCTAAACCCTAAACCCTAAACCCTAAACCCTAAACCCTAAACCCTAAACCCTAAACCCTAAACCCTAAACCCTAAACCCTAAACCCTAAACCCTAAACCCTAAACCCTAAACCCTAAACCCTAAACCCTAAACCCTAAACCCTAAACCCTAAACCCTAAACCCTAAACCCTAAACCCTAAACCCTAAACCCTAAACCCTAAACCCTAAACCCTAAACCCTAAACCCTAAACCCTAAACCCTAAACCCTAAACCCTAAACCCTAAACCCTAAACCCTAAACCCTAAACCCTAAACCCTAAACCCTAAACCCTAAACCCTAAACCCTAAACCCTAAACCCTAAACCCTAAACCCTAAACCCTAAACCCTAAACCCTAAACCCTAAACCCTAAACCCTAAACCCTAAACCCTAAACCCTAAACCCTAAACCCTAAACCCTAAACCCTAAACCCTAAACCCTAAACCCTAAACCCTAAACCCTAAACCCTAAACCCTAAACCCTAAACCCTAAACCCTAAACCCTAAACCCTAAACCCTAAACCCTAAACCCTAAACCCTAAACCCTAAACCCTAAACCCTAAACCCTAAACCCTAAACCCTAAACCCTAAACCCTAAACCCTAAACCCTAAACCCTAAACCCTAAACCCTAAACCCTAAACCCTAAACCCTAAACCCTAAACCCTAAACCCTAAACCCTAAACCCTAAACCCTAAACCCTAAACCCTAAACCCTAAACCCTAAACCCTAAACCCTAAACCCTAAACCCTAAACCCTAAACCCTAAACCCTAAACCCTAAACCCTAAACCCTAAACCCTAAACCCTAAACCCTAAACCCTAAACCCTAAACCCTAAACCCTAAACCCTAAACCCTAAACCCTAAACCCTAAACCCTAAACCCTAAACCCTAAACCCTAAACCCTAAACCCTAAACCCTAAACCCTAAACCCTAAACCCTAAACCCTAAACCCTAAACCCTAAACCCTAAACCCTAAACCCTAAACCCTAAACCCTAAACCCTAAACCCTAAACCCTAAACCCTAAACCCTAAACCCTAAACCCTAAACCCTAAACCCTAAACCCTAAACCCTAAACCCTAAACCCTAAACCCTAAACCCTAAACCCTAAACCCTAAACCCTAAACCCTAAACCCTAAACCCTAAACCCTAAACCCTAAACCCTAAACCCTAAACCCTAAACCCTAAACCCTAAACCCTAAACCCTAAACCCTAAACCCTAAACCCTAAACCCTAAACCCTAAACCCTAAACCCTAAACCCTAAACCCTAAACCCTAAACCCTAAACCCTAAACCCTAAACCCTAAACCCTAAACCCTAAACCCTAAACCCTAAACCCTAAACCCTAAACCCTAAACCCTAAACCCTAAACCCTAAACCCTAAACCCTAAACCCTAAACCCTAAACCCTAAACCCTAAACCGGTTTGCAGGCCTAAACCGTAAACCCTAAACCCTAAACCCTAAACCCTAAACCCTAAACCCTAAACCCTAAACCCTAAACCCTAAACCCTAAACCCTAAACCCTAAACCCTAAACCCTAAACCCTAAACCCTAAACCCTAAACCCTAACCCTAAAACCAAAACCCAAAACCCCAAAACCCAAAACCCTAAAACCCTAAACCCTAAACCCTAAACCCTAAACCCTAAACCCTAAACCGGTTTGGAGGGTTTAGGGTTTAGGGTTTAGGGTTTAGGGTTTAGGGTTTAGGGTTTAGGGTTTAGGGTTTAGGGTTTAGGGTTTAGGGTTTAGGGTTTTAGGGTTTTAGGGTTTTAGGGTTTAGGGTTTAGGGTTTAGGGTTTAGGGTTTTAGGGTTTTAGGGTTTTAGGGTTTTAGGGTTTTAGGGTTTTAGGGTTTAGGGTTTAGGGTTTAGGGTTTAGGGTTTAGGGTTTAGGGTTTAGGGTTTAGGGTTTAGGGTTTTAGGGTTTTAGGGTTTTAGGGTTTAGGGTTTAGGGTTTAGGGTTTTAGGGTTTTAGGGTTTTAGGGTTTAGGGTTTAGGGTTTAGGGTTTAGGGTTTAGGGTTTAGGGTTTAGGCTTCTCTCATTCTCTTTTTCCGCATAAGCTCTTGCGGAAACTTACGCATAAGCTCATGCTCATGAATGAGCATAAGCATTATGCTTCTCTCATTCTCTTTTTCCGCATAAGCTCTTGCGGAAACTTACGCATAAGCTCATGCTCATGAATGAGCATAAGCATTATGCTTCTCTCATTCTCTTTTTCCGCATAAGCTCTTGCGGAAACTTACGCATAAGCTCATGCTCATGAATGAGCATAAGCATGAGCTTATGCTTATGCTTATGTGGAAATAGAGAATGAGTTTCCGCATAAGCTCTTCTCCTTCTCTATTTCCGCATATGCGGAAACATGAGCATAAGCTCATGCTCACCCATGAGCATAAGCATAAGCTCATGCGGAAAAAGAGAAGGAGCTTATGCGGAAATAGAGAATGAGTTTCCGCATAAGCTCTTTCTCTTTTTCCGCATAAGCTCTTTCTCTTTCTCTTTTGCGTGAGCATATGCGGAAATAGAGAATGAGAGAAGCTTATGCTTCTCTCCTTCTCTATTTCCGCATATGCGAAAACATGAGCATAAGCTCATGCTCACCCATGAGCATAAGCATAAGCTCATGTGGAAAAAGAGAAGGAGCTTATGCGGAAATAGAGAATGAGTTTCCGGATAAGCTCTTTCTCTTTTTCCGCATAAGCTCTTTCTCTTTCTCTTTTGCATGAGCATATGCGGAAATAGAGAATGAGAGAAGCTTATGCTTCTCTCCTTCTCTATTTCCGCATATGCGGAAACATGAGCATAAGCTCATGCTCACCCATGAGCATAAGCATAAGCTCATGCGGAAAAAGAGAAGGAGCTTATGTGGAAATAGAGAATGAGAGAAGCTTATGCTTCTCTCCTTCTCTTTTTCTGCATAAGCTCCTTCTCTTTTTCCGCATGAGCATAAGCATGCGGAAACTCATTCTCTATTTTATGCATAAGCTCCTTCTCTATTTCCGATGCCTATGCTTAAGCATAAGCTCATGCTTATGCTCATGCATGTGCATGAGCTTATGCTTAAGTTTCCGCATAAGCTCATGCTTATGCGTGAGCTTATGCGGAAATAGAGAATGAGAGAAGCATAAGCTCATTCTCTATTTCTGCATAAGCTCATTCTCTATTTCCCACTCTATTTCCCCCTTCTCTCATTTCCCCCTTCTCTCCTTCTCTATTTTCCCTCATCTCTTTCCCCTTCTCTATTTTCCCCTTCTCTCATTCTCTATTTCCTCATTCTCATCTTTTTCTTTCCTTTACATCTTCTTTCCCTCTTCTTTCCCTCTTATCTTTCCCTCTTCTTTCCCTCTTTCCTTTCCCTCTTCTTTCCTTTCCCTCTTCTTTCTTCTTGCCTATGCCTATGCCTATGAGAATGCTCATGTTTGTTTTTTGTTTTCTGTTTTCGTGTTTGTGTCTATGTTAGACATGGGATCACGTCGCTCATCGGACGAGTACGGACAGCCTCGCAGGAGGAGAGCTCACGATCTATATGCTCCAGAGGACTTTGATTCCTCTCAGGCGACTACCCCGAGGACTACCCCTGGTCCGACTCCTCTCGGTCCTAGCACTGTGACTACCCCTGGTCCGACCCCTCTTCCATGTAGCACTGCGACTACCCCTCAGGGGACTCCTTTGCTAGCCGCGCATGGCTTTGTTGGGACTCCCGACGAGTTTGTAGCGCAGATGAGCGATGAGGAGGCAGCGAGATTCTTCTCTCTGCTCTCTCAGAGGACCTTCGCAATTCCTTCCCCTACACCGACGGGTGGACGTACAGCCCAGCCATCCCCTCGCGCCCCTTCGACCGCGGGATCATCACCTGCGCATGCCTCCCGCAAGGGAAGGAAGAGTAGGATGGGCGGCTCATGTTGTGCTGACTCAGGAGATGTAGACGAGTCAGCACACTCATGCTCCTTTAGGTCTCCACTTGGTCCGGAGACACAGTATCAGTCAGGTCCCTTTCCCTCTCCTACTCCCACAGCTACTCCTCGATCCGGAAGCGGTCGCGCAGCTTCCACTCCTTCAGACTCTGCTACCGTCAGTCCCCCTTACTCATCAGGGGATCTCTCCTATCAAATCACATCTGCCAGAGAGATAATAGAAGACAAAAAGGGCAAAGCAGTGATGGCCGCCATGAGGCGGTTGATGAATCATCACTTCAAGAGCGGCATAAATATCGATTGGCGGTATCAAGATGCCCAAAAGAAGCAGGCGGTGATCGATGAGTTAAAACAAAGATATCCTAATCCACCAAATGTGGAGTTTAATAACAATTATATGCTCGAGCGCATGGGTTTGGTCCTAAAGCATCGCGATCAACCATGCGTACTTCCATTACAAAGGGGTTGGCTAAACCCAGCTGGGCAGACAAAGCTGATTGGAAGTACTTCAAGAAGCAACATAGGGACCATCCCGAAATGTTCGAGGGTCAGAGGAGGGCTGCGAAGAGACGGCTGGACATCGTAGGTACTTCGCGCTTTGGTGCAGGCGGACGGTATGCGTTCGAGGCAACCGTGGTAAGTTTACTTCTTTCCATTTAATGTATTGTTCTATTTGTTTTACTTACATATTACATGCACTTTAGCTAACTCTAACTCTCGTAAATTGGATCCACAGCAAGCTGCGATGGGTCGTCTTCCTACGGATGCAGAGATGCGGCACGCATTTCGGATAGGAACCAAGCCGTGGTTCATTGAGCAAGAGGCAATGGGAGCGACAGTCGATTGGGCTGAGGTGGCTGCTCGCACGGTATAAGTTTACTCCTACTTGTAATCTCACTTTTTAATTTAAGTTCCAATCTAATTTTCGATTTATATGGTTCACTCTTAGGGTCAAAGCTCAAGCGTCCCATCATCAGAGACGAGCGATCAACAGGGGCAAGGATCGGACGCAGGTGCCGAGGACGAGGGAGAAGATGCAGGTGTCGGGGACGAGGGAGAAGATGTAGGTGCCGAGGACCAGGGAATAGCCCAACAAGACGATTCGGATTCGGATTCGGATTAGTAGTGGTAGTAGCATTTTGTATATCCGCTCGTTAGAGCAATTTTGTATCGCCCTTTCACAGGGTAATTTTGTTTCAAACACAGTTGTATATGTATATGCATTTCTTCCTCATCGTTCACAAGCAAGGGAAATTTTGTTATAAAAAACTTTCTTTTGTAATTACAAAAAAAAAAAAAGGGTTAGTGGGGCTAAACAGGGCCAAAAGGAAGCCCTGTTTAGCCCCACTAACCCTTTTTTTTTACTTCTGTTAATCATCGCTATATAGCGACGTTTACCAGTGTCGCTATATAGCGACGATTAACAGAGTCGCTATATAGCGACGTTTGCATCATCGCTATATAGCGACGTTTGCATCGTCGCTATATAGCGACGATTAACAGCGTCGCTATATAGCGACGGTTTATAGCGACGCTCCTTTTCCGACGATTTTAACGACTTTTATAGCGACCTTTGCGCCCGTGAAAAAAAAAATTTTAATGTAAAAAGCGTCGGTATTTCCATCGGAAAATGGCCTATGCCTTGTAGTGGTTGGTTATCACATGTTCCAATGAGATTACACTCTTTTGTGCTACACTGTTTGTGACAAAGTTTTTATTGTGTGCATAATGATAGAGCCAAAAGAGACTTTTGTGGATATTTTTACAAAGAGTTCAGATCCTGAAGTTGGTGGTCTTCATATTGTTGTGTCAAGGAGAGACTCAAAGACCTTTGTGATGCCTTCTCCTCAACCATCAAAGTTTCCAGAGCTGCAAAGTGCATTGGAGACTCTTTCATATACTTGGGAGCAATTTCCTAGTGTGGTGGCAAAAAGGATGCATGCAAAGATAATGTTTGAGTACTTTCAGGATGCACAATATGCTCCTCATATTCAAGGATCTTCACATGAAGGAGATCAAAAAGCTTAGACTTCGATGCAGGGACAAGAAGAACAGGCACACTATCACAAACGTGTAGAACATGAGCGCAAACCTCTAGAGCAAGAAATGGTGGATGTAACTAAGGATGATGAAACACAAGCCTTGAGTGCACGGGAATTAAAAAAATTTGAAGAAGATCAAGGTAGATCCACTGCAGTTATGCTAGAAGCTCTTGCTAGCAAACCACGATGTGAAATGCAAAAGGCTAGTACTGCAAGAGCCACGGTTCCAAGTAGTAAAAAAAGACATTGTCCTGGCTGTAGAGAGAGATAATGTGGATGAAAAATGGTTAAAAGAAGAGAAAGATGAAGAAGACTCAGAACTCGAGGCTGAAGATGATCAGGATGAACTCACATCAATCAAAAATCTTAATCTGCGTCTTAATGAAGCAGTTACAGATGATGATGTGGGATATATCTGGGGTCAAAGGACGTGGTTTGTGAATGCCAAAGATGTGGAAGCTGCAGCTCTCTTTACTTATAGCCGAAGCCTTGATATATCCTATGCACTGCAAATATATGAGGCTTTGAGAGATGGTAAGAAACCTGTGGCAAGCAATGTGGTCTTGTGCCCAATAATGTTTTGTCCAATCAAAAATAGTTTTCTGGATCAAATAACATTTACAGGGCCTACACATTTCGAGGAAACCTTCAGTCGATTCTTTAAAGACACTCTTAAAAATATTCCGCATGAACAAGGCGAAGAGGCACAAGGTGAGAATATGCTAAAGGAAGCAAAGAAGGAATTCCTCCTTCATTGCAGATTCTAGCCCATTGATGGTCAACATTGGGCTTATGCTTGTAATCAGATCGCAAAGGAAGCAAAGGAGGTCAAAAGACTCACTTCATAACAATTTGCAAAGATAAGTTCCTTCCATTATTATCCTGCAACAATCTGTATATTCAAGCATGAGATCAAGTATTTGATTGAGTCCGAAAGACTTAATCATTATGTCCATGGAAAGCATAAGATATCCTCAACATCAGAGGTCTTACAGAAGGCAAGGGTTATATGGACAACATTTGGTTCTCCAAATCCTGATTTGAAGCGAAAGGTCACAAAAGCAGATGCCGACACACTCACGAACTTCTATACTTCTTTGAGTGCAGTTGTGCCTAGGGGAACTCAAGAGTGAGAAGAAAGTATGACAAGCCTCAAGGTGGTGAGGGACAGATATGCTAACTACACTTCTATCATATTTCATCCTGTTGAAGTGTTCAATGAGATGCTTGAAACGTGCATTGCTTGTGAGCGTGGACAGTTGACCTATGAAGCTCCTTTGTTTATCTCCGAAAAGTCAAAGGTAATGGATAAGGAGTTGACGGCAAGGATGTGGAGGCCTATAAAGTACTTACTTGACAAGTATGCATCCATGGCAGCACAAAAAATTTTAAAGAAAGAATGGTTTTTTGGAAAAAAAGACAAAGACCATTACATGGAAGAATGCATCAATGTACAGGTGAGGCGTGATGCAGTGCATAGTGCCATTAAGTATTTGCTGTCAGAGAAACAAATTCCACTTACTCATTGTAACATTGACTATAATGTGGTGAAGCATATAGCTTCTTTGTCAACACCCAATGTAAAGCTATGGGCAAACAGGTGGATTAAAAAGGATGAAGATGGGTCAGAAATAGTAACCTCTTATATGAGAAAAGAAATCCCACAACAGGTGGTTGCATATGTGGAAAGATAAATCAGCGAGATAAGGATGCCGACAGATATGCACCAAAGCTTTCAATTCAATGTAGAGGTTACAGCAGAGTCTGGAAAGCTTGTGAACTTCACGGGAGTCTCACAAGATGACTTCTTCAAGAATGAGTCAACATGGGATAAGCCACAACTATTATTTATCAATGAAGTTTTTAGCGATGATATCCATAACTTCATTGATAGAATAGTATATACCACAATTAGCAAAGTGGCAATTTGCAACATTGTCATTTTTGTTGATAAAAAAGACAAAGAAGCCATGCAGGTTACTCTAGAGCAAGCATATTCATCAGATTTGAAGATCTATAGTGGTGTTTATGCAGCAAAGAGAGGCAAGAGAGAATGTGGCATAGCGATTCAATCTCTTGAATCATTCTTTTTGTGTATGCAGAGTCCCAACCTTGATCACTCCTTACAAAAGAACATAAGAGAGAATTCAAATAATTTGAGATTGATGCTAGAAGAGCAAGATATTCCCAGGTCCATACATTATCAAAAAAACAACTATGGAAGTCTTGCAAAAAGTGGGAGTCTCTTGCTTACCATGATGGAGAATTTGCTACCGGTAGGTTGGGAGGTCACCTTGTGCAGGATGGGATATTTATTTGAGGATCTCCTCAGAAAAGGAAACTCCACAAATATTATTGAAAATAAGCATTTCATGGCTTATTTTCAGCTTCAAGCAGATCTAACCACAAGCTATGAAAAAAAGATAGACCACAAGGACACTGATGACATGGATGATTACCTTGAAGATCATAATGTCCCAGTTGATGATGATGAAAAGATGGACTTACATGACCCGTTCAGAGAGAGGTTGGTGGATGAAGACAAACATGATGATGCCTTCTTTGATAATTATGGCTCGCAGGGTTATGAAAAAAGGCCACTACGACAATACTTAGCGGTATGAACTCTCTATTTCTCAACTAAATACAATTTTTTAAATAAGATTTAAATTTAAAGATAATGAATCTAATCTCTCATATTTGTTTACAGGCAATAGAGGGAGAAGAAATGGCTCGGGGGGGGTCACTCATCATATGTAACCCTATCACGTGAGTTCAACTGAAGGATATTTTTTATTTATAAAATTTATAGAAATAAATATACATAAGGGACTATTTAAAATAGTTTTGGGAAAAATTTACAGATTTGTATAGAAAAGGGGTACATTTTATTAATGAAAAATTTACAGATAAGGGATTTTAGAAATAGGCCTTGAACGCACATGGTATAGAGGGTTTATACATAGTGACCCCCCCGAGAGAAATGGATGAAGTCAATATGGAGGCACTCCCTTCTACTTCAACAATGCAACCACCTCTAAATTTGATTGAAGAATCCCATGAGCACAAGAGCTTTAAAGACACCATGGAAAAGCAGAATGACCCCAAACATAGAATATAGGCTATAACAGAGACCCATTCTGCAAATTTAGCTGCATTGGATAAAATAGAGAGCTCATTTGAAGTTAGGATCGTTTTGAAACGAGAACCTCAGTATTTGAGCTTTGGTAGAGAGGAGGTTTCAATCCTCTCCAATCCTTTAAAAGAGGTTAATGACAATGTTATCTTGGCCATTCTAAGACGTTTGTTTATTTGTTGCTATTTCAATGAGCTAACATTTGTTTATTTATTTATAGTGTAGTTATATATCAGTTTCCTAGTGCAGAATGCAAATCAATTCTATGAGCTAACGTTTGTTTATTTCTTGGTGCAGTGTAGTTATTTCTCAGCTTCCTAGTGCAGTGCAGCATCGTGTCTACATGCTCGATGCTCTCCTTTCTTCTATTCTTAGCTCTCCTCAAAAGACTATAGAAGATGTTTGTACCTGGTTAAGCCCTTTGAATTTAGATGGGGTGTGAGTCATCTTTATGCCTTATCGTGAGGTGTAAGTATCAACTCTAACCTTATTTTTACTATTTCTTTGGCAAGTTTGTGTAAAACAATAATCATTTTTATTCTGGTCGTGTAGCTCACATTGGAGTCTGATCGTCTGGGACCTTGAACTCAACCGTTTGTGGTTTGTGAATTCAATGGAAGGCTATCATGCCAACTCCCCAAGGTAATTATTCTCTTAATATTTTTGATACTTTCTTATTTTGTATCTTATGATCATGAGATATTAATATATTTAATATGTCATGATGGACAGTGCTGCATATCGGCTAGTATCTGCTGTCAGAACAACCACGGAGCAACAAGACCAAGTAGAATTCAAAAGACGTCTGCCAGTGGAGCAAAAAGATGGGCACAGCTGTGGGTGGAGAGTTGCCTACAACTGCATGTTGTTTCTTAGAGAGATTTTTGATTTGGAGTTACCAGTCAAAATGGAATCATATATAGAAGCCGATCTGCTAGCATTTTAGGCTGAGAGTATTCAGTGTCTAATTGCTACCATTGGGAAACAACTTGAAAATATGACTACATTGCAGCATGTATAAAACCTTATCTTTATACTTGTATGCTTGTTCAAGCCTTTAATTGGGATGTGTAAATCTCATAACTTTTTTATATTTTCCTCCAAGAGGAGAAGAGATTGAGTCTAATGAAAGCATGCTATCTTTATACTTCTATGATTATTTCAACCTTTATTTTTTTTTGGGATGTGTAAATCTCATAACTTTTTAAAATTTTCCTCCAAGAGGAGGAGAGACTCACTCTAATGAAAGCATATATGAAACCTTACTTTTTAAATTTTTGCTCCAAGCGGAGGAGGGACTCACTCTAATGAAAGCATGTATGAAACCTTATCTGCTTGTTTAAGCCTTTATTTGGGATGTGTACATCGCATAACTTTTTTATATGTTTATAGCAGAAGGAGGATGTAGAAGACATAGCAAGTGAAGAAGAATATGATGTAGACTACTCTCTCATTAAGATGAGTCATGAAAATATGAATCTATTGGAGCAGATTGGAAGTTCATTCACCGCTATGTTGTTAATTCGAAAACAACCTCATTTTTTTGAATTTGGTGAAGAAGAGATTTCAATCCTCTTGAATCCTAAGAAAGAGGTTAATGTCAAAGTCATTACAACCATCCTCAGGTTTGATGCAGCCTTTTCCTTGGCTTTATACTTTGCTTATTTTGATTAAACCCAAGAAGCTAATACTTTTTTTTAAAATATAGTAATGTTATAGCAAATTTTTCGCAAAATATACAAAGCGTTTCATATATGCTCGATCCTCGTATTTCGGAAGTGCTTAGCAACAAAGAAGAAACCATAGAGGATGTTTGCAAGTGGTTGAAGCACGTTCCTATGAATGACGCACGAGTTATTTTTACAGCATATTATGAGAAGTAAGCATCAAACCCTACTTGTTTTTTCTATTGCATTGCTAGAATTGTCTCAAACACAGTAATTATTCTTTATTGATAATGCAGCTCACATTGGAGTCTGGTAGTCATGGACATCTTTGCGAAGAAGTGCTTCTTTGCCAACTCAATGACATCCGTCCATGGCACTGTGTTAGAGTAAGTATAGACTACACTTGTTGTCACTTCTTCACATGTAGATTGATATGCAATGCACATATTCACTGTTGTTATATCTTTTGATGTGTAGATCAGCTCGAAAGTTAGTAGGTGCTATCGACATAGTAATGTGGCAATGTGACTTGGCACAACAAATAGAGTATATAACATGTCAGGTATCACATCAAGAGAATAGCCACATCTATAATTGTGGATGGAGGGTGGGCTACAATTGCTTTTTGGTACTTGGTCAAATTTTTGAGATACAAAATGACACAACACTGTCAACATATACGGATTTGCATCTCTATGCATTTATAACATGTACCATTCGAGCAATCATTAAGGGAGACATTATGGACCCTCCCACAAGGCAAATAGATGATAATGGCTCAGAGGAGTGCGAAATGAATGCCATCAAAGAGTCAAAGGGGATAGAAGACCTGAACTCTACAAACATGGCTTCATTGGAAGAATTGGGAAGCTCTTTTAATGTTAGGGTTATGATTCAACATAGACCTCAGTATCTTGAATTTGGGGGAGAGGAGATTTCAATCCTCTCTAGAGCTTCAAATGAGGTCAATAACAACGTTATGATGGCCATTCTCAGGTTTGATACAAACTTTTTCTCTGCTTGATAATTCAATATTTTGATTAAATCTAATAAGCTAATATTCATTTATTTGTTGGTGCAGTATAGTTATCTCACGATTTGGTAGAGCCGTACAAAACCATGTGTATATGTTGGATTCCCTCCTTTCTCCTATACTTAGGGATAGCAGAAAGACGATAGCCGATGTTTGTAAATGGTTACAGCCTTTACATTTACATGGCATGCGAGTCCTATTTATGGCATATCAGGAGATGTAAGTATCATGGCAATCTTTATTTTCATCTTATACTGGCAACATTGTGTTAAATAATAATGGTTCTTAATTATTCGTGTAGGGAACATTGGAGTCTGGTGGTTTGGGACCTTGAAGACAACTATTGTTGGTTTGTTAACTCGATTGCAGGCTTCCATGGCTCAGTGCAAACGTAAGTATTCTATTAATCTGTTGTTACTTCTATATTATGTACCTTATGTAATAGACACACTAAGTTTTTTTAATATGTCATGATGAGCAGGTCGATTGAGAAGTTGGTATCTGCTATCAGAGAAACAGGATAGTAAAAAGACTCGGTAGACTTCCAAAAGCATTTAGTAGTAGAGCAGGAAGATGGGCATAGTTGTGGGTGGAGAGTTGCCTACAATTGCATGTTGATTTTCAAAGAAATTTTCTCACTTAAGCCACAGATCTCATCGAAAGACTCTTTGGAGCTCAAATATTCAAAGGAGGATATACAATTGTTTAGGGCTAAAATCATTCGAGGCCTACTTGCTGCCATTAGAATACAACATGCAACTGAAGCAATATCAGAGCTTGCATTCAAGGAAGAGGAGACTGAGTCTACTGTGAAAGCACTGCACACTACAGAAGAAGTAGAGACTCAGTGTACACCTACAGCACCACAGCCTCCACTGGAAGCATCAGAAGAGTTGCCATAGCCTCCGCTTGCATTTAAGGAAGAGGATACTGAGTCTACTCCAAAAGCACTACATACTACAGAAGAAGTAGACTGAGTGTACATCTAGAGCACCACAGCCTCCATTGGATGATGAGAATTTTGATATGAATATGTGATGATGTAATATTTGTAATATATTTCTTCATGCACACAATTTTATGATATGAATGTGTGATGATGTGATTATTTAGAAATAAATCCTTGTGTGATGAGAATTTTGATATGAATATGTGATGATGTAATATTTGTAATATATTTCACTCGCAAGTATCAATTCCCAATGCTCCACTCACTTAAAGTACAGCATTCCCATTGCTCTGCAAAATTTTATTCAGTTGGACAGTCTCCACTCACTTAAAGTAGAGCATTCCCAATGCTTCTCTCACTTTATTCCAACCCTTATCCTTATCATAGTGAACACATCGTGCCTTAGTGCACTTGTATTCTTCCATCCTAGTCTCCACTCACTTAAAGTAGAGCATTCCCAATGCTTCTCTCACTTTATTCCAACCCTTATCCTTATCATAGCGAACACATCGTGCCTTAGTGCACTTGTATTCTTTCATCCTAGTCCTTCCACAAACGCTCTCTTATTTCTTACATCCTAGTCCTTCTGATTAACTTGTATTCGTCTTTCACTTTACATCTTCCCTCACTTTCTATCCCTTCAAGACACTCTCTTATTTCTTACATCCTAGTCCTTCTAATTAACATGTATTCATCTTATCGCTCTCTCTCTCTCTCACTTGTAATATATTTCACTCGCAAGTATCAATTCCCAATGCTCCACTCACTTAAAGTACAGCATTCCCAATGCTCTGCAAAATTTTATTCAATTGGACAATCTCCACTCACTTAAAGTAGAGCATTACCAATGCTTCTCTCACTTTATTCCAACCCTTATCCTTATCATAGTGAACACATCGTGCCTTAGTGCACTTGTATTCTTCCATCCTAGTCCTTCCACAAACACTCTCTTATTTCTTACATCCTAGTCCTTCTCAGTAACTTGTATTCTTCTATCCTAGTCCTTCCACAAACACTCTCTTCTTTCATCCATCCTGATAACTTGTATTCTTCTATCCTAGTTCTTCCACAAACACTCTCTTCTTTCATCCATCCTAGTGCTTCTCATTAACTTGTATTCTTCCATCCTAGTCCTTCCACAAACACTCTCTTCTTTCTTCCATCGTAGTCCATCTCCCTTTCTTTATCATCTCCCCACCCATGGATGTCCTTGGCATTGTCGAAGACATGGAGTTTGGAATTAACAGTCTCAAAGAATGGATTGCTGACCAAGGAGCACAGAGAGAGGCTAGAATTCGACAAGGTTCTCCTTTGACACACATGGAGAGAGAGGAATTTGATGCACAAAGGCACGCAGAGAGGGAGGAGACTCTCAAGATAGTAGAGAGTGAAAGACTTTTAAGACGTATGATAAAAGCACGACAAGATCTCTTAGACTTCTTAAGTAACCTTTGTTATCGCAGCTCTCGTCATGGGCGATTTGATGCGGATGCTGAGAGAACAATAAGAGCCTCACAGAGAAATTATAAAGAAACAATTTGTGATTGCTTAAATTTCTTCTTTGCATGTAATTATGTTGAGGATATAGCTGTGGAGGCAGTGAAAGATTGGGTTATTGAGAATGTAAGAGAGACCAATGATGAGATCTTCTAGACTTTGGGTGATTAAGAAGAAGCAATTTCTTCTTTGCATGTAATTATGTTGAGGATACAGTTGTGGAGGCAATGAAAGATTGGGTTATTGAGAAGATAAGAGAGACCAATGATGAGATAGATTCTAGACTTTGGGTGATTAAGAAGATAAGAGAGACTGTATTAAGGTGTTTTTTGACACCATATGGCTTTGAGTTATATGATCTACTTCTTGTACAAATTTTTAATGTACTCTAGTTTTAATAACATCTCACGTCATTTTTTCTAATTTTATTTTTTAAAATCTTCCTTTTTGACTCAATGTTTTGTTTTATAAGAGCCTCTTTTTTTTAAATGTTTTATCCAAAATTATCTCACAAAATGAATTTGGACAATGCACGAGTCCAAAATTAATGAAATAGGTGTTTGCAATAAGCAATGGTCAAATTCTATGGCATGAGAGAAGATGGTAAGAGGAAATCCATTATAGCATTGCACTTTCCTTAGTTCCTTTCCTATATCATGTTTATCCTAACGATTTTTCTCATTTGTTGTACAGATTGCAATGGAAAGCTCATATTTGTCATCAAAATGGATGAAGCTCAATTGGTGAAAGAACACAAGTTAGAGAGAGTCAGCATCTGCATTATGAATAAAGCCTTAGCCTCTGTTCAAGGGGATGAAGAAGTAGAGCAAGATTTCTCAGTGCAATCAGAGAAAGATATATGGTGGCTTGCAGCATTTGAGACTTTGAAAGAGTGCCATGAGACATTGAAGTGGCTTCTAGATAGAACACGAATCCCATCGACCATCCAAAGACAAGAGGAAGGGCAAACATTGACAGTTGATGGCCATGGAACCTTTCAAGTTGAATGGCATCTTGCTGGTGATTTGAAAACCCTCAAGTGCTTGCATGGTTGTGATACAAGGGCAAATGCAATGAACACATGCCTTTATTGCATGTGTTCGCAACATAAGCAAAAGGCTGGCTTACAATGGGAGAATGGCATTTTATCTTGCAGCCAAACGCAAGCTCCGAATCGCGACAAGAAGGATCCAAAGTGGGATCCCATCTTGCCCATCCCACTTGAGAGAGTACACATATGTACTTTACATGCAGAACTGCGCGTACTTGATAAGTTGTTGTATTTGCATCTTGTTTATACTTGGAATTTAATTCCACAAGAAGTATCTACACGGTGCATTGCAGAAGATGAGAAGTTGTTGTCAGAGATGGGATTCCATGGAGGACATGTCAAACTTAAGGAGATAAGAAAATGTCTGGGGCAACACAGAATCTTCCTGCAAAAGTGTCCATGGGTGGAGGGAAGGCAAGGAGATTCCTATCGAACCACAATCTCGACAAAGACAAACATACATTGTCTCAAAGTAGTCTAGGTTGGGAAGGTTGGGAATACTGGAAAGCATTTTGTGAATGCACGACCAATAAGGCTTCTCATCCTCAAGTAGAAACTTTGAGAGCTAAAGTATGGACAAAGGTAGATGGATTGATAAAATTACTTCGTTAGGTTCAAATCGATGAGATATATTATGAAAGGTTCATGATGGCTGTGAAAGAGTTTATGCAATTAATGGTGAAAGCATGGGGGGAGTCGCACATTACGCATTACATGGTAATCTTGGCACCATCATAATATTTAGCACTTGCTTTATAAACAGTTTTTGTTGCTGATTTGGTTCTCATCCTGTTTGCAGCATATTCTCTATGCGCACGGACCATGGTTTGTACAAAATTGGGGTCCTTTGTCAATTTGGAATACACAAGGCATGGAGAAGTCGCACTATAGAGCCAAGGCATCCTACTTCAAGAACTCAAGGCATGGTGGTGGTGTCACTTGTAGCAATGCATTGAATGAGACGTTTGACTCGTTTTTTAGATGTTTACTAGGAAGGACTTTGAAGTCTGAAAAGGCAGAGGCATCAAAACTTGCAAAAGCAGTTCAAATTGTATCAAAGAATAGAAGGCATAGTGCTTGGGAAGCATCCATAGGGAGTCAAGGAGTCGCACGTTAATTGCAAGCTAGAGTGAGAGAAGGGAGCAGATGGGTCCAATCACCAACAGAAGCTATGGTGTAATTGTATACAAATATATAATAAATATATTGCTTATTTTGACCACAATTTGTGTACTCACTCTTTAATATCTTGCTTGCAGATTCTTGCTCAGATGTAGATTCTTGCTCTATTGGGGACTGTCGAAGTAGGCTCAATGCTTGAGCTGCTTCCATCTCCTCTGTTGGATCGTCAAGACTCTCTTCCATGTAGATGTCCTAGTGTAGTCTAGGGACGACCAAAACAGCAGTTCTAATAGAGGGGGTGCTAGACGATGAGGCTTCTTCCTCTAAATGTCTTTCTTGGAGAAGGAAGATGAATGTCATCTCCCATGAAAGGAATATGGTGCCTGTATTTCCTGTGATCTCTGCATCTAGGATGTCTTGAACTTCGACTGTCGTAAACCCTTCATCTGTAAGGTTGTCACAAAAGTGGGCCAAGGGCTTTACAAACTTGGGTTCCTCTACAAACACATACTTTATGTAATCTATGGGAACCCATCTCTTTGAAGTGTGGTCAAGTGTATAGGCAAAATTTGAGAAATTATCTTGCATGTAAAGGATGAGATCTGAGAAGTCATCCTTCGCTCGCATATATGTGTCTAGGACATCTAAAGTCCTATCAAACACTAAAAATAGCTCTTCCTCATGATCTGTAAATGCAGTTCGTGAGATGAAGTCATGGAACGCAGTTCTAGCTGAATCCATGGCAAATAGCAGTTGATGTAGGGAGTAGCTTCTGAGGACGGGAGTTTCTATGGCTCTCTAAATGTGAAGATGAGAATGTGTTATAAAGAGGGCTCTTACCCCTTAATATATATCAAAATCCTAAAAATTAAAATTAATTATAAAATCCCCAAATTTTTTTGAAAAACATTTACCACCATGAACTAAAAGGAGAAAACATTAAAAACATAACATTTTAATTTAATTGTCCATCATCTTTTGAAGCAATAACTAGGATTTGACAGACAAAAAATTAAATGCTGCACTAGTCAAACACATTGTTAGCAATCTTCAAAGTTGCAAAAGGAATGAAATTGGCACTATGCATGCACTTCTCCACACTGCGGCTGATCTTACCACCATTTATGGTAAAGTAGAAGGACTCTGACATGCCATCCTCCATGACCAATAGGTGTTCTCGCACATCCCTTAGAGTCCATTGCGATGTGACATTCACATTCTTGACATCTCCCTCTTCAACATCAATAGACAAACTTACCCCCGTATTGTCTTCATCATTAGAGTCTAGGGGAAGCCACTGGCCATTTGTTTTCTTCCAGCGCCTGTACTGAAAAGCTAAATACAACATTTGGCATGAGAAATGGTATCTAATAACCACATTGTCTTTACATGCATGACATTGACACATCACCCTTTGGGTCACGTGACTTGGTTCCCCAATTCATCCCAAGTAAATCTTCAAGAGCAGTTTCATCTACATGCTTGCAGGACCACATTGTTTTTGTTCTATGCATATGTATATTCTGAAATAAAGAAGAAAAAATGTGCAGAGGCATAAACCAAGATAACCTTGCCCATTTGGATCCAAATGTAAACTTCATGGCCATGCCCACATCCTTTGCCATCTTGTCCTTGTACGATTGCAATGTCCTTGAGTCCACATTGGTGCAATCCATGCCTTGAAGTTGTGGTGGTGCAATGGTTTGCAGACGGCCATAGCTTGATGATGTCGTTGGAGTGATGTATGTTGCATTATACGAACACACATTCTTCATTCGCAAGGAGGCCAACTTCTCCCCAACATGCATTTGCTTCCCTAAATCCTCATGAATCGCAGTGAACTTGCCTATGAATGATTCAACTGGTTCCCACTCCTCGAGGTCCGAAGGGAACACATCTGCCACCATGAATAAGAGCTCTTAGAAACCAAACACAAAATTTCCAAATGGACTCATTGCACTTATAGGTGAAAAAGGTACATAGATAGAAAGGCTCACAGTGTGATGGTATCCTAGATTGATTGAATGATGGAGGAAGCCACATATCTTTTCCCATGTAAACATGTTGCACTTTTGCGAGCCATCCTTTCTTCCCAAACTTGAACTTCAAGATGCGCCCCTTCGACTCATGCAAGATGTCACCTTTCTTGCTCTTGGGAAGCTTATGTGGACCTTTGGCTGATCCTTTCATAAGTATCCAGTCATTTAAGCTATAGGTGCAAGGGATCCACTCATCCAATGCATTTCTAGTGTTGTGGAAGACACAAGAGGTCACAACATTGCGTGGTCTTGTAGCCTTTCTCCTCACCATGCTTGCAGAGGTTGCAACAGCAAGAATGGGACTCCTACACAAGGCAATGCAGCAGCAACAGAGGCACAGGAGAGGGAGAAGGAGAGGGACAGAGCATCAGCAACAGAAGAATAGGAGAGGGAGAGGGAGAAGGAGAGGGATAGAGCAACAGCAACAGAGGCACAGGAGAGGGAGAAGAAGAGGGAGAGAGCTATCAAAGTGCGGATCGTACTAGCCTAGTGCACACAAGATTAGCGGAAGAACTAAGGAGGTTCAAAGCACACCGAATAAGACATGAGAGGGAGATAGCAAATCTATATCTCTTACAATGTGTGTGTGTGTGTGTAATCAATCATACATGATAGGCCTCTTATATAGAGAGTGCCCTTTGAATAGTCAACACATGTGGGATCCTCTCATCCACATCTCTCCTTGTGGATATCCTCAATCCACATCTCCACATCATGTAGTCCACATCCTAGGGTGGCTACTTTAATTCTTTCCTTATCACATACCTTTGCCCTTTAATCTATGTGCTCATGGCACCATATCTCAACACCTCCCCTTGGTGCCATGATCCTTTGGCTACTGCAAGGTGGTCAGATGTGAGTTACATTCCATCACCTCCCCTTAGTGCATGTATTGCTACTTAAGGTGGTCAAGTGTGGCTTCTACATGTCAATACCTCCCCTGGGTGCTTTCATAGCTACTCTCAGGTGGTCAGGTTTGATTACAAAACATAGGCAAGGTTGGCAAGGTTTTTTGCTTTTCATTACATTCCATTGATGTCACCTTTTCGCTCATGGCTTGATGATGACTCGTTTGCTTCTTTGCTTGGTGTAGCTACCTGCATGATGCTTTGTTCTACCATATGCCTTGATGCTTTATGTGTGGATGCCATGCTTTCTGCTATGGTCATCTCATGCACTTGTGCTTTCGGCTTGCTTTTTACATCGATGTTTGCATTCATGCTTTGCTTTTCCAATTGTTGCAAAGGTCTTACCAATTGATTTCTTTCAATATTGGCAGTGTCTAATTGCATACAATGATTCTGACATGACAGGCGCATAGAGCTTGAAAAGACGATCACGTTTCCTTTTTGGAGCGTGTGCAAATTCTTCCTGGATTGCAAGTTATGGCTTGTTGAAGTTCTGTGAAGAAGAGGGGCCTTTGATGATGTGGCACAGGGGACATTCACATGCAGAATTCAAACTGTGCTTACAAAGGGACTGTGCTTGGGTGGCACTTAACTTATCCTACCCTAACCATAGTTACCCATTTGACCAAAGGTGAACTCACCCTAGTGTGATCACCATCTCAACCAGGGGTGTTTCTAACTAACCCTGGTTAGTTATTATCTGCCATGTGTCAATCTAAGGGCACCTTGGAGAAAGATGAGAAGCGGAGGCGTCGCAGCTACAACGAAGATGGCATCGAAGCGATGGATTCAACCAGGAAGGCTAGAGAGCACGTAGTAAAGTTGGCACTGCTTGTCGAGCTATGGCGTAGATGAAAGCACTCCATGAGCTCGTGGCTGTGGCCTAGGAGCTCGATGCTTGAAGGCGCTAGCTATCGGTGAGCTGTCCCGTATGCAGGCCATTTTTGCTATGCCGGGAGAAAGTGCTGCTTCGCTGGGCTATGTGTGTGTGGTTGTCGGGATGAGCTTGGTTGCTGCCGTGGGAGCTTTGTTGCTGTCGTGTGAGCCGTAGGAGATGCGGTGCAGTGGAGCGGCCATTGGGCTTTTTGGAAGCTTGGAGCAGGAGTAGCCACCGCTGGGTGCGCTGTTTGAAGGAGACCCAACGTTGTAGTCATCGATGATCTTGGCTGTTGGCAGGCGTAGAAGCCCGTGTTGGAGCTTTTGGCTACGTAGGAGAGCAGGAGCCCATTGTGGAGCGTAGGCTCTGTTATGAGAAGGTCGTTGTAGGCGGATACCTTAGTTGTTGTAGAGACTGGTCGTTGATGAAGCTTAGGTTGTGGGAGTTGGGCTTGCAGCAGCAGCTAGGAGTCGTGAGCAGCTGGTTACACAGAGCATAGCTCCTTTGCATGGGAGCTGGAGCCAGCGGTGAGCAGTCAAGGCTCTTGGTGGCAGCTTATTGAGGGCGTAGCATGAAGAGAGGTGCTGGCATTGAAGCTAAGGACTGTTGTAGCGTGGGAGCCCGTTCGCCTTGGTGTTGCTGAAAAATGTGGGCGCTCAGAGATGGCAATGGATGAAGTCGACGGAAGGCCTTAGAGCTTTTGCTCTTTGTATAGGCTCACATAGAGTCTCGTTTACTTCTCCTAAGCCCTCCATTGATTCTCTTCCTCAAAACTCACGAGTCCTCAGAGAAATGCTCTCTTTCTTTCTTTCTCAAATATGGAACTCAGATCTCTCTCTCAGCCAATTGAGTGAACACTCAAAAGAACCTCAATATCTCATAGAAGAAAAAAGAAAAAATTCTAGTTCTCCCACGAATAAAAATATCTCTAATTCTCATGGAAAGAATTCTCTCAATCTAAAACTAAAACTAACCTAGGAGAAAACATGTGCTCCTAAGTCAAGCCTACAACTAATTTATGAGACTAGACCTAAGCTCTGATACCATATCAAAGTGCGGATCGTACTAGCCTAGTGCACACAAGATTAGCGGAAGAACTAAGGAGGTTCAAAGCACACCGAATAAGACATGAGAGGGAGATAGCAAATCTATATCTCTTACAATGTGTGTGTGTGTGTGTAATCAATCATACATGATAGGCCTCTTATATAGAGAGTGCCCTTTGAATAGTCAACACATGTGGGATCCTCTCATCCACATCTCTCCTTGTGGATATCCTCAATCCACATCTCCACATCATGTAGTCCACATCCTAGGGTGGCTACTTTAATTCTTTCCTTATCACATACCTTTGCCCTTTAATCTATGTGCTCATGGCACCATATCTCAACACCTCCCCTTGGTGCCATGATCCTTTGGCTACTGCAAGGTGGTCAGATGTGAGTTACATTCCATCACCTCCCCTTAGTGCATGTATTGCTACTTAAGGTGGTCAAGTGTGGCTTCTACATGTCAATACCTCCCCTGGGTGCTTTCATAGCTGTGGGTTAGGGTTTAGGGTTTAGGGTTTAGGGTTTAGGGTTTGAATATTAATTGCATTGTATTCTTAATTGACATACTTTTCATTTAAATATCAACTTACATTGCACACTGTATTTTTATCATTACATACTATATTTTATTTTTATCATTATGCATTTGGCAATTCGAGTACTGTCCTTAGAATTAAATCAATTTTATTTTAAATTCTTGAAATGTTTATTGGATGTGTATAATAATTAAAATAGCATTTAAAAGATAGAAACAAGATAATTATCCTATAATGTAATTTATATAAGCTTCTTATGTCTATTTTAAAATATTCTGGTTCGTAAACATTTTATGATCATTTTTAAAATTAAAAAATCTTTTCAACATAATTATATTATAAATGACTCATTATACCATGCATAACAAAATATAAATTAATTTCTTAGATGCTAATTTCCTAGATAAAGACTAATATATATAGAATCCAATTCACATTTGCTTTTTTATGTGCCATGTTGTCTAATTAATCTCTTATACATAAATAAAAAACTTTTGCTTATCATATATATATAGGAATAATGTAACACACTCTTCTAATTTCCTAGGTGACCACCCCTTCTCTTTGATAGAGGTATATATCTTAACTAGAGAATGAGATTTCCTATATCGGAATGCAACATACACGCCTTATTTCCTAGGTGAAAACCTCTTTTTCCTACATAGAGGTATCGATTTCCTATATAGAAATGTAACATGCTCATCTAATTTCCTACATGACACTACAAGACATAGGCCCTTTTCCGATGAAAATACCGATGCTTTTTACATTAATTTTCATAACAAGACAAAGCACCCATAGACGCGCGCACAGACGCGTTTACTGAACTAAATAAAAAACTTACAAGCGCGTCTATTTGTGTGTCTATTTTCACGTCTGGAGACCCGTGTCTAATTGCACGTCTATATATCACACACACGTGCGTATACATGCGCACTTAGACGCTTAAATAGACGCGCTTATAAACGCGTTTATAGACGCAAATATAGACGCAAGTCGAACAGACAGACGCGTATATAGACGCCTTTTTAAACGCACTGATAGACGCGCTTTATTTTTTTTTAATTTAAATTTTACCGAAAGCTGTGTATGTTGTGTATGCTATATAGTTACAAGAATCCCATATCCACATTGTGTAATTCAATTCTTACAGCCAACCGCATTTCAATTACAATTCCAAATAAAACATTACAACTCCAAAACGCAATAAAATTGAAAGCTCAAAAAGTGCTTGTATATACATATAGCACGAAGCTAAGCCACATCATGTGGCTTTAAGTACAAAAAATAAGAGGAGTGTATATACAAGAGGCACGAAGCCAAGCCAGTGGCTTTAAGTACAAAAAAGAGTAGCTAGCACTACTTCTATGACTAATCTATGTTCTCCAGGTCCTCGCTCCCTTCCATGCTCCCTTCTGCACTCCCTTCTGTGCCTCCTTCCTCCTCTTCCTCATCGTCTTGTGCACGGGCCTGTAAACAAGGGACAACATATATCAATGTATGAAAAATCAAATCTTTACTTATAATTTTGGCATTATTTAATTACTTTCAAATACCTCGGGGACCGCTCCAGTAGCGCGGGTATACTGCTCCTCAGTAATCAACCCGTCATCATAGAAGTGCCTCCATGTATCTCCTCTGCGATGGTGGCGGTGGTAGGCTGTCTCCACAGGAGTAGGGTATCTACCCACGATCTCAAGCTGCATGACGACACACTTTGCGGAGGGATTAGTACAAAGAAACAACCTCCTAATAAACTACATAAGCAATATAATTTGAGATCGATACTTACAAATTGGGCCTCCCATGATTCAACACCCCTTGCTCCAAAATGTGTGCTTCCATATTCCTCCATCTGGATCCTCCATGCCTCCACGTGCTGCAGACTGGGGTCCTCCCTCGCTGACTTCATTGCTTTCTTCCACTCACGCTTGTGAGCGGTGTGGGGCGGGCCCCTTGGTGGTTGAACTCCCTCAAGACTGGCAAGCTCTGCTAGTGCCTGCCTCTTAAGCGAAGATCTTTTATTGCTAAGTATCGTAATAATATTTGACTTGGCCCATTTATCTGTGAGCTGGCGATTGGGGGGGTTAGGATACCTAGAGTGAACAGCAGCGAGGGTCTCATCAGCCAACCTCTTTGGGTGGTCTTTGTAGTGGATAAAGCAATCTCTGTAATTGTTAGCCATTACAGAGCGCATGAAGGCCATGATGTCCTTCCCCCGCGCATCAATCAAGATGCCTCCTGTTTGAGTGATGTCATAATAAATTGTACCATCACCCAGAGGCACGTCTAAATCATCTGAATCATCATCCTCCCCACCGCCACATGGCCCAAAGAACTGTGCCATGCATCCCCTACCGCTCTCCCTGCTACTACGCCTGCTACCCTGTCGTGTCGAGCTCGTACGCTGGCCACTCGTAGCTGGAGACTGCATGGAACTACGCTGACCACTCGTAGCTGGAGAACCGAGTCTCGACAGCACAGGAGTACGTCGACGGCTCTGCGAGACAGAAGGACCTCCTGACGGCATGGGGGAAGGGGCATAAGAAGGGATGGCAGAAGGGACATAAGACGGCATGGGGGAAGGGGCATAAGACGGTATGGGGGAAGGGGCATAAGACGGCTGTACTGACTCCGTTGGGGTGATCTCAAGCGGTGTGGGGTGGTTTGGAGTCTGTAGTGCCGACTCCTGGGGAGTGTTTAGAGTACCCGTGATATACCCATACAACTCCGTAGGACTAGGAGGGTGCCCTAAAAGGTTATATAAGTCCTTCCAAATAGATTCCTGGGGATCAGGTGAGCTGGAAGCGCTTCCTGGCCACATGTTGAACTGGAAAAAAGGAAAAAAATATATTACTGATGAGCTGAGAAGAAAGGGGAAGGGAAGAGAGGCTTACTATTGAAGCGTGTCTATAGACGCGTCTGATTTGCGCGTCTATAGACGCGTCTAACAGAGCGTCTAACAGAGCATCTAATAGAGCGTCTAACAGAGCGTCTAACAGAGCGTTTAACAAAGCGTCTAATAGAGCATCTAATAGAGCGTCTATAGACACGTCTGTCTGTGTCTGCAAACAGCTAGACGCACGTTTAGACGCGCCTGTAGATGCGCTTTTAGACACGCTCTAAGAGGCGCCTATAGACGCGCTCCGACAGACGGGATTTCTAAAAAGTAGAAAAGGACATTGCGCCCGACACACAAATGTGACACTGATACCCAGATCATGCGCTTCTTGGATACGAGAAAGTACAAATCTAAAAAGAGCAAACTTCCAAACAAGATCAACTACAAAAAGACTTACTTGGATAGAGGTATGGAAGGTTCTTCTTCTTTTTCAAAGTTGCTTCTCCTCCTTGTTCGTCCTCCTCTCCTTTAAGCTTAGAAGTAAGTGTGGGTGCCTTCCTCTTAAGTGTAAGCTTGGAAGTAAGTATGGGAGCCTTCCTCTTAAGCGTCGAAACTATGGATCTGCTAATAAGGAAGGAAGCAAGCCGCGCGTAGTATAAGTAATGTGAAGAAAAGCAAAGCGATCGTGCTAAAAAGCAGGTTTAAAAGCCGCGTCTATAATCACGTCTAATAGCGCATCTATAGGCGCGTCTAAATACACAGAGTAGACGTGCATTTAGACGCGATTGTAGACACGCTTTTAGATGCACCTTTAGACGCGCCATAGAGTTTAAATTAAACATTTGAAGAAGAGCAAATTTGGTGGGTTGTTTGTTTGTAGGATGTCTTCATCTTCAACAAGTAGCTCCAGTGAGGATGAATCCCTCCATATCCACCATCGCGAAATGTGGTTGGAGCAAAAAATCAAATGTCTGTGTGATCGATGTCGAGGAAACATGTATCGTGCACGCAGGATTACACTCAATCATATCTCAAAGTATCGAGAATGGGATGTGACCGTAAACAGGGTAAGGGTTTGTAAGTTAAGGTTGATTGAGATACCTATGGGTGTTCATATGTTTGAGTTATGATCCCGTTTTAATTTGATACAGGATGCAGTGCCACACCCGCATATGTTGCCCTATGCTCGCCGTGAGGAGGCAAAGCGTCGGCGATATGAGGTGGGATCTTCAGGAGGGACCGTTACGGATGCATGGAGTGATGGTGATAGTAGCCCTCCGCCATTACCTCATGAAGCCGTGGAGGAGGAGGTGTTTGATGATATGGTGCGGGATTTATATGTCCATCAAGGGAGGGATGATAGCATGGAGCAGGATGATCTTTTTACTGCAGCATCAACTCCACTGTTTGAGGGGTGTACATTCTCTGTTCTACGTGCCTCCCTTGAGTTACTAAACTTGCAAACCATCTATGGATGGAGCAATGCAAGTTTGAATGCATTACTCAAGTAAGCTTTAAAGTCTATTTTACAAACATGGTGAATTATGCTAGTGGGTCAATTACTTGAATGCTTTTCCTCATTTATGGTCTTCACGTGCAGGCTATTGTGTAAAATGCTTCCAAGGGAGAATAAACTACCGACCTCAAGAGATATGGCAAGGCAACATGTGACCTCTCTTGGAGGATTAGATTACAAGCGCATCCATGCATGTGTCAACGATTGCGTTTTGTTTCGTGGACTACATAAGGATGCAAGAGAGTGTCCTACTTGTTGAGAGTTCACGCTCAACATCATGTGATCATGTGTGCATAGCACCATCACGTGATCATATGTGCATAGCACTAACCTTATAGAGTGCTATAAAGGAAAGGGTTAGATCCCCTAACCCTAACCCTAAAAGGGTTTGTATATATTCTATTTTTTCAACTAATTCTAGTGTACAGTTAGTCATTTGTGGTGTGCTCTCTAGCTGTGCCCTCTCTCCTCATCTCCACTCTTCTCCTCTCCCCTCTTCATATTTTGTCATGGTATCAGAGCTCCCTTGTCTTCCGCTGAGACATTGAGATTCTTGAGAGTGTGAGAGAGATTGTGAGATTGAGAGTTCTCTTGAGTGATTGTGAGATCCTTCCCTTCACTTCCGTTGAGAGAAAATTTCCGCTCATTTTGGAAGAAATTCCGTCCATTTCCGTTCATTGAAAGTTCATTCATTTGAGAAATTATCATCACGTGAGAGAGAGAGACTTGTGATATAGTCATTGAGAGAATTCCAATTGTGTTGTGAGAAAGGAAAGATAGGAAGACTTCAAAGAGATAGGGAGAGTCCTATCTCTCCTGCAACAAGCAAAGCTCCTACGAAATCTTTTTTTTCAAAAAGAGAGAGTTCTGTTTGGCACTCAAGGACCTTGAGAGAATTGGAGTCTCTCATGGCTGCGATGTTTCGATCTCGCTTCGATTCTGTTGAAGACGCAAGGAGGGATAGTTTCGGAGCTTGAGTCGCCTTCCAATCTGGGCATTCGAAGGCTGGATTTCATCGACCTCATGAAGGCAGCTGTAGAGTCATCTTGTCCTGCAACTGTTTCGTGCAGCTACTACAAGCCAACTACGACCTAGCGCTCCTATCACACGAGCCTAGATTTCAAAGTGACTGTAAGTCACCCGCGCATACCATATCCACGATCGTGTTGCGCTACAAGGCTTCTACGCCAACGGGATGGCGACGTCCTTCTTCAGCAAAGCCATAGCCTCCATCACAGCTGCAACTCACCTCTAGTCTGAGGTCTCCTTAGCCTCTCCAGCTACGACCAAGCTCCCGATGACCTTTGAAGCAGTGACTGCCTTCAACATCGTCAACTACACCGGCTACTCCAACGTGAGCTCCAACCGCAACTACTACAGCAAGCTCGCAGTGCCAATGAGCCCCTTGCAATCCATTCGCCTCTCTAAGCACACAACACCTTCCGAAGCGACGAAGCTGCTCTGAGCCCAAACAAGAGGAAGCGCACCGATTTAGAAGCTACTCCTGTGTCCGCTTTTAAGTCACGTAGCGCGAAAGGAGGCGATTCGCCTGAGTTCGTGCCCGCAACCCAAGAGAAGAAGACTGCGCGTCGGGCCTCCAGATCCGCTGGCAACGATAATTCTCCGCTGATCGTCCCTGCTAGTTGCCAGAAAAAGAGCTCGGGTATGCGCCGTAGTCCCAGATCTGCCATTGACGCCAAGAAAGCTCCTTCGCATCTTCTACGACGACCAGCGACCACCTTGCATCAACACCTACGACGAGCCGCGCTCTCCAACGACCTCATCGACGGAAATCCACAGGTGGACGGAATCTTCCTAGATTCCGTCAGAATCTCAGAAGATTCTGGTCGCTCTCCTAGCGCCACGTGGCAGCGAGGGAGGATATCTTATCCTCAACCTCACCACATTGAGGTGTGGTCAGCCAAGTGACACGTGCCAATCCTATCTGCCACATCAGCAGCACCACGTAAGTAGGCCACGTCATCACCGACTGCCACGTCAGCACCGACTGCCACGTCATCAGTGACATGTCATCAGCCACGTCACCTGCCACATCATCAGTGACACGTCATCAGCCACGTCACCTGCCACGTCATCAGTGACACGTCATCAGCCACGTCACCTGCCACGTCATCAGTGACACATCATCAGGCCACGTCATCTGCCACGTCATCTGGCCACGTCATCTATGCCACATCATCTGCCATGTCATCTGCCACGTCACTTGTGCCACGTCATCTGTGCCACGTCATCATTGCCACGTCATCAGTGCCACGTCATCAGTGACACCTCAGCACTGCCACCTCAGCACAGAGCTTCACTGGCACACCTCTTGCTAAGCACAGTGCCACATCATCACTGCATGTGACTCACAGTGACACATCATCATTGAGCACCATTTGCACTCCTTTTGCCCCTCCACCTAGATCAAGTCATATCTCTTGATCCAGGAAGAATTTGAGGGTGCTCCAAAAAGGAAAGTCGCTCGATTTTTCGTGCTCTACGCGCTTGTTACATCACGCGCACATTTTGGCGCAAGTTACACTCACATTTGAGCCTCGCGGACAAAACCACTTCCTTCACGCACATTTGCCTCTACATCGACGCATCTGACCCAGCACTTAAAAAGAACAAAGGAAAAGGAATTATTTGCTGCTCTTTCATCGATCGACGGTTGGTTTAGATCTAGATCAGAGTAGACTAGATCGCCATAGAGGGGACGCTTTGAATTCCCCAAGTTGCCAATCTAAGCCATGCCCGAAATTCCCGACTAGTACCTACTCGGAGTCAGTCAATACGCTCACATCCGATTTCACATCATTACATTACCTGAAACCTTACGTTCATCAGTTCAGTGAGCAGACTTCAGAGTTCAGAGGCATTGCAGATTGACTCAGTGGGCAGATAGCACTTGATTTCACACACACATGCCACCATTGTAAAGCCTATTTGGCTATCTCACGGCATCGTGCACATCATTTTCAGCCTTGTAAAGCCTCTTGGCTATTCCCGGCATCATTGCCACAAGCCTTGTAACACAGGTCAGATCTTATTTACTGCAGTTCTATCTTCACCGACGGTACAGAGATTTCACTTGGCATCTTCAGTGTATTTGCAGTTGATTCATACAGAGTTTTCCAGGACACTTTTTTGAGTACATTGTTTGCACCATGTCGACTAGCAACCTCAATCTGGAGGCATCTGCTAAGTTAGACAACTCCAATTATGGTACATGGAAATACCGAATGGAGACCATTCTTGTGCTTCAGGACAAATGGGAGTATGTTGATGGATCCATACCTAGACCATTGGCAGATCCAGCCACCAAAAGCTCTACTCCATCTGTTGTCACCGCACCAGCAACGGGATCTACATCGGGATCTACATCTACACAAACAGTTTCCGCATCAGTAGCAGATCCTGCCATTGCCCGAGCTCAAGCAGAATGGGATAAGAAAGACAAGTATGCCTATCACCTGATTAAGCAGAATGTGCAAGATGTCATGCTAGGACAGCTCAACACAGTCAAGACATCAAAAGAAGCATGGGATATGTTCGCAGCTCTCTACGAGTCCAAGAACACATCCAGGATTCTCACCTTGAGAAACCAGATCAACCAGAGTTTCCGCAATAGCAATGAAACTGGTCATGCTTATGTACTCCGCATCAAAGACTACAACAATCAACTTGCAGCAGCAGGAGAAACTATGAATCCCGCAGAAATGGTTCAAGTAATCCTGAATGGACTAGGAGAAGGATATGAGAATCTGGTCCAGAGTATTACCATCCAACGGCAAATTCCAACACTGGAAGAACTTCAGTCAGTTCTACTTGGTGAAGAACTCAGGACTCAGGCCATTCAAGCACGTAAAGGTCATTCTAATGATCAGGCATTCACCGCTTCAGACAGAAGCAGAGGCAAAGGCAGAAACAGAGGTAGATCATATCAGAAAAGTGGTCAAAATCAAAGTCAGAATCAGCATCAGCATCAGCAGCATCCTCAGCAACATCAAAATCAGCAAAGAGGAAATCATTCCAACCGAGGAAGATTCCAAGGACGAGGGAATGCATCCACCAATGTGTCAAACATTCAATGCAACTATTGTCACAAGTTTGGACACTATGAAAGAGATTGCCGCAAGAAGCAGTATGACCAAGGCGGTCAATCCAACAGTAATAGAGGGAATTCCCGAGGAAGAGGAAATCATCGTGGTGGACATTCTAGTCACAGTCATTTTGCAAATGAACATGGAAATATGTTTCTTGCAAGTGAGGAATTGCATCAGATTGATACAATGCACCTAGACACTGATTTCAATCCCAAAGAAGATTTCAGTTATCAAGTTGACCAAGTGGAACAGGATCCTTGGTACATCGACAGCGGTGCATCATCTCATATGACAAATCATCAAGAATGGTTCACAGAAATGAAGCCATTAGAAGGACAAAAGAATGTCATCTACACAGCAGACAATACACCGAATCCGGTTCAAGGGACAGGGGTTATCCCTATGAACAATTTCACTGGTACAAAAGGATTAGTCAAAGATGTGCTCTATGTTCCGAAGCTCAGCAAGAACCTTTTGTCAGTAGGTCAAATGACGGAACACAACTACAAAGTCATCTTCGACGGTGATGAATGCACTATCAGAGACAAATCCAAAAGAGGTCAGCTAGTAGCAAAAGGTGTCAAGGAAGGACGCTTGTACAGGATGCTAGCTACAGTACCAGATAAGCATGCCATGTCAGCTCAAATGCAACAGATGCCACTATCTGCAAAATGGCACAAGAGATATGGTCATGTCAACTTCAAGTACTTGTTAGATCTCAGGAATCAAAATATGGCAATTGGGATTCCGAAGCTACAGTTTCTTGGAAAGGTTTGTGAAGCATGCTGCTTCGGCAAACAAAAGCGAACCAACTTTGTCAGAAGTACCTCTCGTGCACGAGGTATTCTTGATTTAATTCATACAGATGTATGGGGTTATGCCCAGACCCGCAGCATCAATGGTTCACTTTATTACTTGACCTTCATCGACGACTACAGCAGATATTGTTGGGTCTACTTTCTGAAAGAGAAATCTGAAGTGTTTGCCAGATTTCAAGAATTTAAAGCCATGGTAGAAAACCAGACAGGCAAAAAAATCAAGGTCATGAGATCAGACAGAGGAGGTGAATACATGTCTTCAGCCTTCATGAACTTTTGCAAAACTCACGGCATTCGAAGACAATTCACATGTGCAGATACTCCTCAGCAAAATGCAATAGCTGAAAGGAAGAATGGGACTTTAGCAGATAGTGCTAGAGCAATGCTTAGTGAAAAGCATCTTCCGAATCAGTATTGGGCAGAAGCAATAGCTACAGCTAACTACTTGCTTAATCGGCTTCCTACCGAACCGATACAAGGAATGACTCCTTATGAAGCATTCACTGGACACAAGCCACGCATTGGGCATCTCCGCATATTTGGTTGCATAGCATATGCCCACATACATGATGATCATCGCAGGTAATTGGATGCAAAGTCACGCAAATGCATCATGGTTGGCTACAGTGAAGAAAGTAAAGCATACAAATTGTATGATCCCATCAACCGCAAAGTCATTATCTCCAGAGATGTAATCTTTGATGAGGAATCAGAATGGAAAACCTCACCTACACAGGAGATAGAAGCATCGACTTCACAGTCATCTACAGAATAGGTTGATGAAGAAGAGCAAGAATTGCCAGCAACACCCCAATCAGCGTCACAGCAGCTTAGACGGTCTACTAGGGAAAGCAGACCACCAGCCAGATTGACATATGCTCAGAAAGGCAAAGCAATTCAGGTGGAAACCACCAACTATGCTCTTATGACTACCACTTCGAAGATGCAGTAGATAAGCCAGAATGGCAAACTGCTATGAATGAAGAAATGGATGCTTTGTATAAAAATAACACTTGGGAATTATGCGACCTTCCACCAGGAAAGAAGGCCATAGCCAACAAATGGGTATACAAAGTGAAGTACAATCCAGATGGAAGTATTCAAAGATACAAAGCCAGATTAGTTGCAAAAGGATTTGCACAACAATATGGTCAAGATTATGATGAGACTTATGCTCCAGTAGCAAAGATGGATTCCATACGGTTCTTGATATCACTGGCGACACTCAGTAAATGGAATGTGTATCAGCTCGATGTCAAGAATGCATTTCTCAATGGTTATCTAGACGAGGAAGTCTACATGCAACAACCAGCCGGTTATGTTGAACCAGGACAGGAGAACAAGGTTTGCCATCTCAAGAAAAGTCTCTACGGCTTAAAGCAAGCACCCAGAAGTTGGTACAGCAGAATTGACAAGTATTTTGCTGATCTGGGATACATGAAGTCCAATGCAGATCATACTCTCTACTACAAAGTTCAAGGGGAAGATATTACTATTGCACTTTTGTACGTAGATGATCTGATTGTGACAGGAAGCAAGGATAGCTTCATCAGAAAGCTAAAACAAGACTTATCTGCAGAGTTCGACATGAAAGATCTTGGACTTATGCACTATTGTCTTGGAATTGAGTTCTGGAGAGATTCAGATAGCACATTCATGAGTCAGCTCAAATATGTTGACAGTCTCCTGAAGAAGTTTCATATGGCAGATTGCAAGATTGCAGCCACTCCCATGGAACAGAGTTTGAAACTTACTAAAGATTCAGAAAAGCCTACAGTCAATGACAGATACTACAGGCAACTCATTGGATCTCTTATATATCTGACAATCACACGGCCAGATATTTGTTATGCAGTAAGCTCACTAGCACAGTTTATGGCAAATCCAAAACAGTCTCACTGGAATGCAGCCAAAAGAGTCTTGAGATACATCAGAGGTACAAGACAATTTGGGATAGAATACAGAGGAAGTCATCCACGGTTGCATGGATACTGTGACAGTGACTATGCTGAAGTCATCCACGGTTGCATGGATACTGTGACAGTGACTATGCTGGAGATCATGAGACCAGGAGATCGACACAGGGATATGCATTTTTCCTTGGTCAAGGTGCTATATCATGGTTGTCAAACAAACAGCCAACTGTTTCTTTGTCTTCGACTGAAGCAGAATATAGAGCACTCACTACAGGTGCATGTGAGGCTATATGGCTCAGAAGACTATTGTCAGAAACAGATTACTTTGATGAGTCAAAGCCAACAATAATATACTGTGATAATCAATCGGCTCAAGCATTGGCCAAAAATCCAGTATATCACTCCAGGACAAAGCACATTGATGTCAGAGAGCACTTCATCAGAGAAAGAGTGTTACTTGGTGACATCACACTGCAGCATTGTGATAGCAAAGAAAATGTTGCAGATATCTTTACCAAACCACTCGGTAAAGAGCTATTCGAGAAACACCGACTAGCTCTTGGTTTGATGCAGAGGAAGGACATTCCCATTAAAGGGGTGTGATGGAATGTAATGATCAGTCCTTCTTCGATTCCCCAGAATCATTGAGGGAAGGCCTACTTCATGATGTTGATCTTGAGGGAAGGTGTTGAGAGTTCACGCTCAACATCATGTGATCATGTGTGCATAGCACCATCACGTGATCATATGTGCATAGCACTAACCTTATAGAGTGCTATAAAGGAAAGGGTTAGATCCCCTAACCCTAACCCTAAAAGGGTTTGTATATATTCTATTTTTTCAACTAATTCTAGTGTACAGTTAGTCATTTGTGGTGTGCTCTCTAGCTGTGCCCTCTCTCCTCATCTCCACTCTTCTCCTCTCCCTCTTCATATTTTGTCACTACTTGTGGAGAGGCAAGATATAGAGCAGATCTCAAAACCTTGGACGTGCCTCGTAAGGTATTGCAACATTTTCCCATAATCCCTTGCATCCAACATATGTTCAAGTGCAAATCTATTGCAGAGCTCATGTCATGGCATTCCTCCCATCGATCAACTGATGGCAAGTGGAGAACTCCCGCGGACTCTCCTGCGTGGAAGCATATTGAAGACACATGGCCAAGCTTCAAGGAAGAACCTAGAAGCTTGAGACTTGGATTGGGTATGGACGGTGTGAACCCATTTGGTCTCAAAAGCACGTCTTACAGTGTACATGGGCAGTGGTATTGGTGAATTACAATCTTCCACCCTCTATGGCTATTAAGAAAGGACATGTTATGCTGTCCCTTCTAATTCCAGGGAAACATAAAGTCAAAAACCCTGATGTTTATTTGGAGCCTTTGATTGATGAGCTAGAGATACTTTGGAGAGGTATCGAGGTGCATGATGTGAGCAGGCCTCCCTCGTCACGAGACTTCAACTGCAAAGTAGTCTTGATGTGGACGATGCATGACTTCCCAGGCTATGGCGAGTGTTCAGGTAAGCATTGCATTTCTAATTATGAATAGGCAAAGGATGTGGCACCCTAAACCCACCTTCCACTCTTAATTGCATCTATTGTTCAGGTCTCACTACATTGGGTTACCATGCATGTCCTGTTTGTGGTCCTTCGCTAGTTGCCTCACGGGCAAACGCATTGAATAAGGTCATCTATGAGAATCACCATCGATTTCTCCCACCTGATCATCCTAGATATGTTGCGCCTTGGAATGAGGTCCTCCCACAATCACTCACTGCGGGAGATTGGATGAGAATTTGGGATGGTTCCGCGACTCCTCCACCACTTGGCATGAGCCGGTAAGGGTTTGTAACTATTGGTTGGAAGTAAAGATTGGCTATATTGGCTGAAAGTAAATATTGCTCGCTAACACTTTATTTTGTTTAGATACTCCATCTTTTATCGTTTACCATATTGGTCCCACCTCAAGATCAATCACCTGCTTGATCCCATGCATATCTTCAAGAATGTGGCATCTACCATTTGGGAGCATTTGAATGGGACACGAGATTCGACAGGCATAAGTGAGGATCTACGTACCATAGGGAGGATGCGTGAAGCTTGGCCTCAAGAGAGACCAAATGGGCGTGTTTTTTTACCTCATGCACCATGGATGTTATCAAAGCTAGAGATGGCGACGGTGAAGCGCGCTATTACTACAATTCGTACTCCCACTGGATGCATGAGGTGTTTGAAGGGAGCCTTTACAAAGAGCAAGAAAAGAGGTGTAGAGCAATTATATGGCTTGAAATCTCATGATTGGCACAAGATGCTCCAAGTAAGTATTTTATGTGCATAATATCTTTTTCCTTTCAAATTTGTGAGTGAATAGCTATAAGCAACTAATCAACCACCTCCTCGCGGGTTCAGTTCATACTACCTACTAGCATTTCACGTAGTGCATCGAAGGACGTGAAAGATTGTATTTACAAGATGGGCGAGCTTGTGAGGTACTTTACATGATACAAAATATGATGCATATCAACGCTCCGTGCAAGTTTGCATGCATATTGCTAATATGCTGTACTTTTTCATTTCTAGGTATGTGAGCTCAAAGGAAATAGATCCCACCACGCTTGAGAATGCTCGAGTTATGTCAGTGGAGGCGGTTTGTTTAGCGGAGGAGACATTTCCACGTTCTATTCTCACAAGCCAACTACATCTCATAGTGCATTTGGTGGATGAGATTGCTATATGCGGTACTATACATGCACGATGGTTGTTCTTCCTAGAGTGCTTCATGAAGACCTTGAAGGGCTTCGTGAAACAAAATGCAAGACCCGAAGGTAGCATGGCCGAGGGTTGGTTGGTACAAGAGTCACTTGTATATATTTCTGAGTTTCTTGTTGATGTGGATAGCTCTCTCCCACGACTATGGAGAGATGATGAAGACCTAAGGATGACCTCTATTGTGCCTCAAGGGAAAGGACGCAACAGAGTAATAGACACGGAGTTGCATAATAGTATCAACCTCTTTTGCATGCTTAATAGTGATGTGATGAAAAGATGGGTGACAAGATACGAGGATGCAAAGGCAAGAAGACAAGAAGAAAGGGCCCTCTTTCGTACACACCACGGATCTCGTGTGCCATACCCTCAGTATCTAAGAGCACTTCCAAAGGATATTCATGTGGATTGGCTACTTGATGAAATGGAGAAAGCAGAGAAAGACGAGGGGATGCATATCACAATGGAAGAATGGGAGTATGCTAGGGGATGCATGAGCAAGGTCGGTATATAGAATGTTATGCATAAGTTAGGAGCTTTCAATAATTTAGATTGCTTATTTAATTGATTTTTTCTTGGTGTAGTGCACTATGTTCAATGCTATATGGTGTGAGGGCAAGCATTTTCGAACACAACGGATTGATGATAAGAGAAACACACAAGATTGCGGCGTCATTGCTAGCTTTGAGGGAGCCAATGGAGCCATGAATGATTATTGTGGCATAATCCAAGATATTATTATGCTTGACTTTCGACGCTTCTTTGTGTATGTTTTGGATGTAAAGTGGTTTAAGGACGTGGTGGAAAGAGGCCCTAATGCAACAATCAAACGCCATGCAAGTGGCTTTGTAACTATTGACTCCACAAAGTTTTGGTAAAGTAGGAAGGACACACTAGTACTACCGCAACAATGTGAACAGGTACTGTGCACACATATAAAAATACTCGCTTTTAAATATTTGATGCAAGAAAAGTAACATGATTGTATTTGTGTTTGAATTAGGTTGTCTATCAACCAATGGTGGATAATAATAGATGGTGGCATGTCATACCTATTATGCCACGTTCCAAAGTGATGTATAGTACATTTACTAATATGGAGCGTATGGAGGATGATCATGGCCATGGACGTGATGATGACCGTGATACGAGAGAGGAGGATGAGCCTACCATTCGAGATGCTGATTTTGATGAGCACATGAGTGGCACAAGTAGTAGTGGGTTGAATGTATTTGTAGATCTAAACACTTGTTTGGATTTTGAAGTAGATAGTTTGCAAGGGTTGATCTCATTGAGGATGAGATTGAACTGTAGCCCCATAATTGATATTGGCAAAACTATTTTACATATTGTCTCATTCTCCTCATCTCACTTAATTCTTGTATATGTGGGCTTGCAAAAAATTATGTGCTTTGGTAATCATGGGCAATGTTTGGAAAGCAATGATGTACACCAAAATCTCACTTTCTATATTCTCTGGTTTGCGTCTATCTGCGCGTCTAAATGCGCGTCTGATTCTCAGTGTAAACGTGCAAATAAACGCGCTAATACATGCGCAAATAGACGCGCTAATAAACGCGATGTTAGATGGGCCCGTATTTTCTCAGTTTAGACGCACAAGTAGACGCGGTAATTTACGTGCAAGTAGACGAGATTTTAGACGCGCCCGTAATTCCTCTACTAAAGCAACGCCTATAGACGCGCCCGCTATTTTGCGCGTCTCCGAAGCGTATCTATAGTTGCTTTTTGTTGTGTTTTTTAAAAACAAAACGGGTGCAAACATCTTTATTAAAGTTGTTAAAAGCATCGGAAAAGAACGATCGCTATAAAGCATCGCTATATAGTGACATTGATAATCGTCGCTATATAGCAGCACTCGTAAACGTCACTATATAGCGATGATTAACAGAACTTAAAAAAAAGCATTAGTGGGGCTAAACAGGGCCATAGCAAGCTCTGTTTTGCCCCACTAATGCTTTTTTTTTTTTGTAATTACAAAAAAAGTTTTTTATAACAAAATTTCCCTTGCAAAAAGGGTGATACAAAATCGCTCAAATGAAATGATCGAGCAACAAAAGCATATACATGTCGAACATATACAACATTATTTGTTACAAAATTACCCTTTCGAAAGGGTAATACAAAATTGCTCAAACGAGCGGATATACAAAAATGACATACATCGTGAAGAAAATGCAAACTTCTATTACTACTACTACTACTACTACTCATTCGAATCGTCCTCATCGTCCTCATCCTCATCCTCATCTTGTTGGCTTGATCCTTGGTCCTCGTGAGCTGCGCCTTCTCCCTGATCCTTGTCACGTGCGTTTGATCCCTGGCCCTGGTGATCGCTCGCCTCCGGTGATGGGATGCTTGAGCTTTGACCCTAAGAGTGAACCATATAAATTGAAAATTAGATTGGAATTTAAAGAATAAAACAATTTAAAAAGTCAGATTACAAGTAGGAGTAGACTTATACCATGTGACCAGCCACCTCAGCCCAATCGATCGTCGCTCCCATTGCCTCTTGCTCAATAAACCACGGCTTTGTTCCTATGCGAAATGCGTGTCGCGTCTCTGCATCTGTAGGAAGATGACCCATTGCAGCTTGTTGTGGATCCATTTAGAGTTAGCTAAAGTGCATGTAATATGTAGTAAAACAAATAGAACAATACATTAAATGAGAAGAAGTAGACTTATCACGGTTGCCTCGAACGCCAACCGTCCGCCTGCACCAAAGTGCGAAGTACCTACGATGTCCAGCCGTCTCTTCGTAGCCCTCCTCTAACCCTCGAACATTTCGGGATGGTCCCTATTCTGCTTCTTGAAGAACTTCCAATCAGCTTTGTCTGCCCAGCTGGGTTTAGCCAACCCCTTTGTGATGGAAGTACGCAAGGTTGATCTACGATGCTTCAAGACCAAACCCATGCGCTCTCACATATAATTCTCATTAAACTCCCAATTTGGCAGGCTAGGGTATTTTTGTTTTAATTCATCGATGACCGCTTGCTTCTTTTGGTCATCTTGATACCGCCAATCGATAGTAATGCTGCTCTTGAAGTGATGGCTCATCAACTGCCTCATGGTGGCCATCACTGCTTTGCTCTTTCTATCTTCTATTATCTCTCCGGCAGCCGTGATTTGATAGGAGAGATCCCCTGATGAGTAAGGAGGACTGATGGTAGCAGAGTCAGAAGGAGTGGAAGTTGTGCGAGCGCTTTCGGAGCGAGGAGTAGCAGTGGGAGTACGAGAGGGCAAGGGACCTAATTGATACTGTGTCTCCGGACTAAGTGGAGACCTGTAGGGATGTGAGTGTGCTGACTCATCTACATCTCTCGAGTCAGCACAACATAAGCTACCTCTCCTACTCTTCCTTCCCTTACCAGAGGCACGCGCAGGTGATGACCCTTCGATCGAAGGGGCACGAGGGGACGGCTGGGCAGTACGTCCAGCCATCGGTGTAGGGGAGGGAATTACTGAGGTCCTCTGAGATAGCAGAGAGAAGAATCTCGCTACCTCCTCATCGCTCATCTGTGCTACAAACTCGTCGGGACTCCCGACAAAGCCATGCGCAGCTTGCAAAGGAGTCCCTCGAGGGGTAGTCGCAGTGCTACATCCGAGAGGAGTCGAACCAGGGGTAGTCGCAGTGCTAGGTCCAAGAGGAGTCAGACCAGGGGTATTCCCCTCAGGTGTCACCTGAGAGGAATCAAAGTCCTCTGGAGCATATAGATCATGATGTCTCCTCCTGCGAGGCTGTTCATACTCGTCAAACGTGCGACGTGATCCCATGTCTAACATAGACACAAACACGAAAACAAAAAACAAACATAAGCATAGGCATAGGCAAAGGAAAAGAGGAAGAAGAGGGAAAGGAAAAGCGATTGGAAGAGGGGAAAGAGAGAAGAAGAGGGAAAGGAAATAAGAAAAGGAGAGAAGAAGAGGGAAAGAAGAGGAGAGGAGGGAAAAGAGAAAGTGGAGGAGAAGAGGAAGAAGAGGGAAAGGAAAGAGGGAAAGAAGAGGAAGAAGAGGGAAAGAAGAGGAAGAAGAAAAGAGGAAGAAGAGGAAAAGAGGAGGGAAAAGAGAAGAAGAGGAGGGAATTAAAAGAGGAGAAGAGGAGGAAAAGAAGAGGGAAAAGAGGAGAAGAGAGAAGAACAGGAAAGGAAAGAGAGATTGGAAAAGGGGAAAGAGGGAAAGAAAGAGAGATTAGAAAGAGAGAAGAGGAGGGGGAAAGATATTAAAAGAGGGAAGGAGAAGGAGAAGGAGAAGGAAAGGAGGGAAAGAAGAGGGGAAAGAGAGAAGAAGATGGGGAAGAGGGGGGAAAAGGGGAAAGAGGGAAAAAGAGACATATGCTCATGCTTATGCATGAGCATATGTCTACTTCTCTTATGCTCATGCATAAGCATAAGCATGAGCATATGTCTTCTGCTCTTATGCTTATGCTTATGCTTATGCTTATTCATAAGAGGAGTCTTATGCATAAGCATAAGAGACTGAAACATATGCTCATGCTTATGCTTATGCATGAGCATAAGAACATGAGCATGAAAGAGGGAAAAGAGGGGAAAAGAGAAGAAGAGGGAAAGGAAAGAGAGATTGGAAAAGGGGAAAGAGGGAAAGAAAGAGAGAAGAAGAGGGAAAGTAAAGAGGGAAAAAGAGACATATGCTCATGCTTATGCATGAGCATATGTCTACTTCTCTTATGCTCATGAATAAGCATAAGCATGAGCATATGTCTTCTTCTCTTATGCTCATGCTTATGCTTATGCATAAGAGGAGTCTTATGCATAAGCATAAGCATAAGAGACGGAGACATATGCTCATGCTTATGCTTATGCATGAGCATAAGAACATGAGCATGAAAGAGGGAAAAGAGGGGAAAAGAGAAGAAGAGGGAAAGGAAAGAGGGAAAGAAAGAGAGAAGAAGAGGGAAAGTAAAGAGGGAAAAAGAGACATATGCTCATGCTTATGCATGAGCATATGTCTACTTCTCTTATGCTCATGAATAAGCATAAGCATGAGCATATGTCTTCTTCTCTTATGCTCATGCTTATGCTTATGCATAAGAGGAGTCTTATGCATAAGCATAAGCATAAGAGACGGAGACATATGCTCATGCTTATGCTTATGCATGAGCATAAGAACATGAGCATGAAAGAGGAAAAAGAGGGGGGAAAAGAGGAGAAGAGAGAAGAAGAGGGAAAGGAAAGAGAGATTGGAAAAAGGGAAAAAGAGGGAAAGAAAGAGAGAAGAAGAGGGAAAGTAAAGAGGAGACATATGCTCATGCTTATGCATGAGCATATGTCTACTTCTCTTATGCTCATGCATAAGCATAAGCATGAGCATATGTCTCCTTATCTTATGCTCATGCTTATGCTTATGCATAAGACTCCTCTTATGCATGCTCATGCTTATGCTTATGCATGAGCATAAGAACATGAGCATGAAAGAGGGAAAAGAGGGGGGAAAAGAGGAGAAGAGAGAAGAAGAGCGAAAGGAAAGAGAGATTGGAAAAGGGGAAAGAGGGAAAGAAAGAGAGAAGAAGAAAAGTAAAGAGGGAAAAAGAGACATACGCTCATGCTTATGCATGAGCATATGTCTACTTCTCTTATGCATGAGCATATGTCTACTTCTCTTATGCTCATGCATAAGCATAAGCATGAGCATATGTCTTCTTCTCTTATGCTCATGCTTATTCTTATGCATAAGAGGAGTCTTATGCATAAGCATAAGCATAAGAGAAGGAGACATATGCTCATGCTTATGCTTATGCATGAGCATACGAGAAGGGGGAAAGAGAGAAGAAGAGGGAAAGGAAAGAGGGAAAAAGAGGGGAAAAGAGATTGAAAGATTGAAGAAGAGAAGAAGGAAAGGAGGGAAAGAAGAGGAGAGAAGAGGGAAAGAAGAGGAAAGAGAGGGGAAGAGAGGGTTCCTACGCCCATCACTGCAGCTAGCGCTTAAGGTACTAGCTGCAGGCCAATGCAAATAACAAAAATAACAAATGGAAAAAAGAGGAAGCACTTACCTGGAATAGTACGACCCGCTCAGTGTTGTGGACTGGCCCTATAAAAGAGAGGAAATATACAATTTTTCAAATAAGATGTTAGAGGAAGGAGGAGATTACAAAAGCAACTTCTTGAAAGGAGGAGATTGAGGAGACAAGGAGAAAGAGAAGGAACAGAAATACAAAAAAGACTAGAAGAGGTGAGTCTTTGTTTTTTGGTTTAATCCTTTGAAATCAAGCATGAAAACTAGTTTACAAGTTTAGCAATACAAGGAGAAGCACTCACAAAATGAAATCTAACAAAAAACCTACCTACATTGTTGAAAGAGACTCACCTCTTGAAAAACTTCCTTTCAAGAAACCAAAGAGAGAGAAGGGTGGAGAGGGAGCACGAGAGCTAGGAGAATAGAGTGCAAGGTCGTCGGAAATAGGTGGGAGGAGAGATTGCCTTGCTTACTTGAAAGATTAAAGAGTGCTAAAGAAAGCTCCACGCATCGCGTCGGGTTTCAGTTTTAATCCACAGCGTCACTATATAGCGATGCTTTTCCATCACTATATAGCGCGTCACTATATAGCGACGTTTTTAATTAAAAGTGTCGCTATATAGTGACGGAACAGAGCAAAACGTCGCTATATAGCGACACTTTATGTTCTTAGTTAAAAAATAAGCTCATAGATGCTATTTTATAACTGTGAATATATTTTCTTACAACTTATGTTGTGATTTTATAAGTGTAGATGGAAGGGACGAGTGGAAGCTCGTCTGATGATGCGCCAATGCCCAGGAGCACAAAGTGGCTTACGGAGAGGTTATACTATCATTGCACTCATTGCAAGCGAGAAGTACGACATCAACGTCGTATTATCATGTGCCACTTGCGGATGTATGGGGAGGAGCCCGAACCAGTACCCACCATTGGTGTTGCACATGTTGATGGATTATCGGTAAGTCAAAGCTATTTAAGTTCGCGGTTAATATTGGATACCAGGAAATACAAGATCTTATATTTACACGAAATCTTAAAACAGGATGAGGAGGCTGACGAGGGTACGCATATACCTTCACACTTTGAGCAAGACTATAGTCTCCCAGATGATGACGAGGGTATGGTCGACATGATGGATTCTATTTTTAGGGGCACTACATCCCATGTACACGTGATGTTAGAGTCTGAGGTCAAAATGCGAGAGTTGCAATCAACACAATTGTACGAGGGTGCTAGGATGTCTAAGTGCTTGTCTCTCAATCTTGAATATGCAAGTAAAGTATGGGTGGTCGGATACAAGTGTCTCGGCCTTAATGAGGTTAGCTCTTGCATTAATTTGACTCATTATTTGGATATTGTTTGTTTTGAGAATCATCATGTATGGATTAGTGTATACTGAATCATCATTGTTCGAAGCCTATGTATGTTTGAATTGTGATAGGTTGCTCTAGAAGATGTTGCCTGCACCAAATACCATGCCCGCATCAAGAGATGAAGCTAAAAAGATGCTAACAACGGTGGGTATGGATTATGATACCATCCATGCTTGCCATAATGATTGTATTCTCTTTCATCGTAAGCATGGAGATTTGGCTAGTTGTCCAAAGTGTGGGGAACAACGATATAGAGATGACTTGCAGGGTGAGTGGATACCAGTAAAGGTCTTGAGACACTTTCCCATCATTGCAAGAATACAACACATGTTGCGATGCAAATCCATAGCGGAGTTGATGACATGGCATGCATCTCATCGGTCCACTGATGACACATTGAGGATTCCCGCAGATTGTGCAGCTTGGAAGCACATAGACAATCAGTGGCCGGACTTTGCGAGGGAGCCACGCAACTTACATCTTGGGCTCGCCATGGACGGTGTGAACCCTTTCGGGTTACGCTCAACATCTTGGTCGACATGGCCCATAGTCGTGGTGAATTACAATATCCCACCATGGCTAACAATAAAAAAGGGACACCTCATGCTTGCACTACTTGTGCCAGGAAAAACAAGGCAAAAAATATGGACGTGTACATGGCACCTTTGATAGAGGAGTTACAAATATTATGTAGAGGAGTGCGGGTCTTTGATATTTCCAGAGCTCCTAGACATACCAATGATATTTTGGTCAGGGGTATCTTGATGTGGACCATGCATGACTACCTAGGATATGGAGAGTGCGCAGGTACGTGGTTGTGTCTCTACATGTATAATATAGGATTATGCTTTTATGACTCTCTCGCACGCATGTCTTATACTAACACGTTCATGCACGCGTGCAGGACTTGTTACAAGTGGGTACCATGCTTGTCCTGTTTGTGGATTGGGTTTGAAATCGCTTGCATGCTACTCCAGACATATGAGGAAAAATGTTTATGAAGGTCATGCTCGATACCTTCTGCTCGACCATCTCGCATGTGGAGGTCAGCTTGATCCACCACCATCATATTTGAAGGCAATGGACTAGATTCAAGCTTGGAGGGCGAATGGAGAGGAACCTCCTCTTGGTATGAAGAGCCTATCGATCTTTCACGAGCTTCCTTATTGGGGTCAGTTACAAATCAATCATCTCTTGGATCCCATGCATATCTTCAAGAATGTGGGGGCTAATATTTGGGCACTTTTGGTTGGTTCCAAAGACTCGAGAGGAGTGCGAGAAGACTTGTGTGCTATGAATAGGATGTCTCGTTTGTGGCCCCAAGTGCATGCTTCGGGAAAAGTTGTCCTCCTGAAAGCAACGTGGATCCTCTCTACGAGGGAGGAGGTAGCGGTCAAGGCGGACATTGCCTCTTTTCAAACACCGACAGTGTACATGCATTGCTTGAAAGGAGCATTTTCAAAGGACAATAAGCTTAGTACACTCAAGTCCCATGATTGGCACAAGGTCTTACAGGTATTCTAAGTAGAATTAGTGTACCGATAATCGTGATGCGTTAGCGTAATTATGATTATGTTATATTGTTGACATGACTTCTTTGTTGCTTTGATAGTTCATCCTCCCAATTACAATAAAAGGGTGCTTACAAGAAGATGTTAGAAATGCTATATTCAAGATCTGTGATATTGTGAGGTATGCTTACTATCAAATCGCATTGATTGCATTTTCTTCAATTTAAGCTGATTAATCTGTAGACTGATTAGGAAAATATCTTACATGGACATGTGAAATAGGTGGATATCTCAAAAAGAGATCTCCATATCGAGCATCGAGAAGGCAAGGGTGGAATCCATCGAAGCCGTATGCTTGCTTGAGAAGCACTTTCCCTCGAGCATTATGACAACTCAAGTCCACTTGCTTGTGCACATAGTTGATGAGGTGGCTATTGCAGGTACCGTTCATAGTCGATGGATGTTTTTTCTCGAGCGGTTTATGAAAACTTTGAAGGGATTTGTAAGACAAAGAGCAAGACCAGAAGCAAGCATGGCAGAGGGATGGCTTGTGCAAGAGTCATTAGTATATATCACAGAGTTTCTTGCATCCACGGATCCCGATATGTCGCAAGCTTGGCATAACAAGGATGATGATCGCATCATTGGCGAGGTTCCCCAAGGAAAAGGGATTGAAAGAAAGATGAGCGAAGAGCAAATGGAGAAATTCAATAAGTTTTATATCCTCAATAGCCCTAAGATGCAAAAGTAAATTGAGAGATATGAATTGGCCAAAGCAGAAAGAATAAATGCAAGGACGAGATTCAGAGTAATGTACAGGCGATCGCAACCATATCCATGGGATCTGGCTCTTCTCCCCACTCACATGTCACTTGATTGGCTACAACTGGCTCTACGTAAAGCCGAACACGATGGAGAGACAATAAATGAGCGCAAGCGAGAGTTATCATCTGGATGTATGGTGCATGTAAGTTTCTTAGCTCTTGACGTAATTAAGTAATTATTTGTGGCAATATACGCGATAAAATAGATGCATCTTCATTGTTTTAATGATGCTCTTTTACAGTATAAAAAGTACAGTGCATTATGGTCATATGGATGACATTTTCGCGTGGAACGCATTGATTCAAAGAGAGTCACGTATGATTGTGGAGTCATGGCTAACTTCACACAAGATAGCCGAGCAAGTGCTTCGGATACCAATCTTCTCTCCTCACAGTTGGATTATTGTGTGGAACCATACGCGAAATCTATGAAGTTGATTTTTGACGATTTAGTATTTTCATTCTTGATGTAAAATGGTTTAGAACTACTTACAACGGTCCCCATGTGACAGTGAAAAAAGATAGTAGCGGTTTCTTTGCAATAGACTCCACCAAACATTGGATCGATGAAAGTGATACTTTTGTTCTTCCCGAGCACTGTGAGCAGGTACATACTAATGATTTAATTAATGGAAGCTTTCGTTTTTAAAGATCCATTGATACATGTACTTGAGCATAATTTCATATATATAATTGACGACATTTGGCACCCATCTTCAATATAGGTGGTTTTTCATCCGGATCGTTCTGATCCAAGATGGTGGTACGTGATCCAAGTTGCACCACGAAGCAAGCAAATTTTTGAAGATAGAGATGTGGATATGGAGATGCCACTACCAATGCCAGATCCAATTGATCCGGATGAAACTAGTGAAGAAGATGAAGATCACAATATGAGCCAAGAGGAAGATGCGCATAATGACATCGCACATGAGGAAGATGGAGATCACGATATTGAGGAAGAAGACAACTATCATCAAGAATCACCACACTTTATTGAAGAAGATGATCAAGTACTTTTAGGTGAACGTACGATGCTAGAGTACGATAATGATATAGGAGATCAACTCGGTATAGAGTTGGAGATAGACTTCTTTGGCACCTTAGACTTGGCTCAAGATGAAACAGTTGATGTAAATGCTCTTAATTGATTTTTTTCATCTCAAACTTGGACATGAATATATGAGCTTCAAAGGCTTGATGTACATGCTCTCATATTTTTATTCTCTATGAGATCAAACATGAAATTTAAAAAAATTTGTCATTGGAAAAAACTAACTTTTAAGGCCTATATGAGTAAAAAACCTCTCTGGAAAATGTCGCTATCAAATAGTATATCAGTGTCGCTATATAGCAACTTTTGTAATAGTCGCTATATAGCGACGTTTGCCTAACGTCGCTATATAGAGACGCTTTACGGACACGCGCTTTTCATACTGATGATTAGCACCCCGCGCATGCTAAACGTTGGTACATAAACATCGTAATAGGATCCGTGTGTAGTAGTGTGACAACCTCTTTTCGTAGATAGAGGTGTGCATTTTTCCTATATAGAAATGTAGCACACTCATCCAATTTCCTAGATGACAACCTCTTTTCCTAGATAGGGGTATGCATTTTATCCAGGGAGATATACATATTAAAATGCCTAGTTATATCTAGGAAATTTCCTTTTTCTATAGTGAACGGCTGGAAGTTCCTTGTGATAGTACAATGAATTGTTTCATCGGATTACCTATTCATCCTTGCATGGTTATTAGATCATCTACACCCTTAATGAAATAGTATGCCCATACTTGCTCAAGTCGAAGTAGTGATATCAACAACAACAACATCCCAAGGGTCTCTGCTGCTATCATCTTTATGGGTATCTAGAGTCTTAGAAATGAGATGATCTTCACTCGTTCCATGGCGGAGAGTGTGTTTGCTGGGAAGCTGGTGGGAATGTGCTTGTCATGAGGAAGCTGGTGGGAATGTGCTTGTGAGATCTTCATAGTGCTATGTAGATGGTTATTAGGTGTGATGTTTAAGTTTAATCGTTGTATGCCGTGGGCAATTTTTGTAGTATAGTAGGCCACAATTTTGTAATTAATTTTTTTCCCTTAGAGTTTAATAAAAGCTGGCATGTTCCCTTTTATAATTTAAAAACTCTATCTTAGGATACATACACACACATACACACTGATTTAGGCTCGTTCTCCCCTGTGGCTAGACGTTGTTACAAGCATGTGACCCGTGGCCGTAAGTCACACTATCAGCGTTGAATTAAACGTTGAATTAAACAACATCCCTGCAGTCATCGACTCCCACAAGCAAAACACAAGCTGGAGATGCTTTCGAGTTTAATTTATTGGGTGGGATGTTTCAAAGTTATTGTCGTTGATTTAGCACCATATGTCCAGTTTAATTTATTCCTTCGCGTACTGGGTGGAATGTTTCATCGTTGTTTTCGTTGATTTAGCAACAGTTGTAGAAGACGGAAACAATAGCCCATGATCTGAATTTCCATAGATTGCGTCACCTATCAGGATCACGAACTCGACTTGGTCCAAAGCAGACCGAAAGGATCACGAACTTGACTTGGTCCAAAGCAGATCGAAAGGCAGACTTTATAAGGAGCACACTTGCACTACACTATCACCACGATCTCCTTTCCATTGCGTTCTCAGAAGCTACCTGCATTTCTAACATCCCTCTCCAGCAACAGCTACACTCCCCACATTTTCGTCTGCATCGCCTGCTGTACCACAGCTATGGCTGCTGAATTCACATCCACAATCACCACTCTCGCTAGGGCCGCACTGCCCCTCCTCTTCTTGCTCGCTCTTGCTTCTCCCTCCCTCCATGTTGTAGCCTCGGACGCCGATCCTTTGCAAGATTTCTACGTCGCTCTACCCAACCAAGACATCACCATAAACGGCCTTCTTTGCAAGAACGCCAATCAGGTCTCTGCATACGACTTCACTTCTCCCTTGCTGCGTCAGGCAGGTGATGTCAACAACCAATTGGGCTCCAATGTCACGCTCACCGATGCCCAAACGTTTCCTGGCCTCAACACTTAGGGTTTGTCCGTCGCTCGCCTCGACTTCGCACGAGGCGGCCTGGTTCCACCTCATGTCCATCCTCGCGCCACCGAAGTTCTCTTCCTGGCTCAGGGAAAATTAGTAGTGGGCTTTGTGGATTGGTACCAATAACACTCTCTTCCAGCAAACGCTTTACGCTGGGGACCTCTTTGTCTTCCCCCGGGGGCTGGTTCACTTCCAGCTCAACGCGGATGCGCATAAATCTGCCCTTGCCATATCCGGCTTGAATAGTCAAAATTTGGGGGTATCGCTATTGGCCACTGCCCTCTTCGCCGCCAAACCTCCTCTTCCTGAGCAAGTGCTGGAGACTACCTTCGGCATCGATAAGTAGGAGGTCTACAGTCTCACAGATAGCGTTGGAAAAACTGCCTGATCGAATTCGTCAATACACTCTTGCTCAAATTGAAATAACCAAGTTGGCTGGGGGCTTGCCATAGTGCCCTGCACAACTAGTCAAATACTCCATCCAAACTAAATAATGCTCTGTGCACTTGTTTGTGCATCAAGCTTAGATTCAATGCTAAAGATTCTGTAGTAAATTTAGGAGTGAGGTAACTTTATATGCTTAAATGTTTGCTCAACTAGGCATAGTTCACTATTGCTAACCGTCCAACAAATGTTTACACTCTACACTATCTCACTTCTGCTTATTGACGTGACGTTGCAAGTGACATCATTAACTTGAATTGTCTTCTCAAAGATTATGATCTACGCTCTCTTGGCTTCTTGGATTGGCTTACGCTTTAGTGGAAAACCATCATTTTTAAAAGAAACATTTTGCAAGAGCTTCACATCTATGGGATTTTGGAGTTTCTTTCTTCAAAACACAACATTCATATGTCCTCTAGGGGGCACCACGATTCACAGAGAAGTTTTATGTTTCTATATAGAGAAACCTTCAACTTTCCTTCCTGAAACTTTTTCATATAGCTTTTCAAGTTTTAAGGTGAAAATATAAGTAAAATTACAAATTTTAAAAATTGCAAACAAATCTCATGTAAATTTAAAAACTTATAAGTTCCATTTTGCATAGTGTGCCATTATTTTGCAAACACTTCACGGGCACCCAAAGTGTGTTCACATGGCACTCTCATTAGTGAGAACTAGAAGCGTGGCCTAAAGATATTCCCATGGTGGTTGCAAACATTAATGCCTAGCACTAGAAATGTCCTTGGAATGTTCAAGGACACCCCCTTCACTACGTCACAAATTCATGTTTCTTACCCTTGCTATGTCGATTGATGTCGCTATTGCACTTATTTTTAAAAGCCTTTCTTTTCATCTTGGCATGCCAGTTCCCTATATTATAGGACCCAATATTGGAGTTAGCACCACTTCCCTTTTTTGCTCCATTGGCCTAGTAAAATATTTGTGTCTATGTCCACTAAGCATGGCTACCGGTATGTGTAAATCCACAGTGTGCCTTGCCTTTCTCTCCAACTACCAATGTCTCTCCTAGTTTTCTTATTATAAGTCCCTTATGACAATGTTGGCCCCATGGTCTAGGCATTAAGAAGATATAGAAGTCAACTTTTTAAGCTGTCATAAGTTTGACAAAGCAAGGCATGGTAGAGGTTGAAAGCATCCCCCAAAAATACACACATTAATTCCATGTTGAAAGATGTAGTGCTACTACACTCATTTATTGTGCCTTCCATCTCTTGCATCTTTGAAGTTATTGTAATTTCTATAGATTACATTGCAGCCATAGAGTAGGACCTTAGATCAAAAAATGGGCTTAATTAAATTAAATCATATTCAATATATAATGCTATCACCCATCCATACCATCAATATGCTCTTACCATTATCCTTCCATGAAGGAGGGATGCTTTGTCTTTCAATACATGTTGTCTTCACCGTACCCCAAGTGCCCATGAGGTGCTACTCTAGTAGCGTGCCTACTCTCCTTTGCCAAGATAGATTGGGAGATGCAAACATTCATTCATGACTATGAAGGAGCTAAGAAGAAATAAAACACATAAGAAGATGACATGATAAATCAAATGTTTGCAAAAAAATTCCCAAGGTTCCCTTGCCTTATGACTTGCAATTGACTATAAGGCCGCCACTTCTCTTTTAACCTATAGATTATACTTTGAGAGAAGTAGTATTGCAAAGTGATGGTCATGGCGTCATAGCTTATCTTCTAAGACTTGACTAAATTGCCCTTTGAGAGTTTGAAAGCGATCTGTTTCAATGTTTGGCATCCTAATGGATGGAGGGGTTGGTATAAAGCGGCCGTCCTATGTTTGTCATTTGTGTGGGGAGCCCTGATCATTGCCTACCTCTCCATCATTTTCACATGGAGCTCTCCTCCATTGCCTTCCCTCACATACATTTCTTTTGTTTTATGATGGTTGCATGCTATTATATGAGCATCATATTGAAGCATGGTATTCCTAGTGTCCCATCCATAGGGCTCCACCATTACCCTCCATTGTAGCTGTAGAGCTTTGATGCCTTATGCTACACCATTACCCTCCATTGCAGCTATAGAGCATCAGTGCCTTAAGATCTACAATTTTGCAAATTAGGTAATCATTGTTCAATCGAGGTTGTAGGTGATACAATGATAGAATCTACGTTTTTTATGAATGCATCACTCAACACAAATGATCCCTCTAAGACCTATGTCATTTCATCTCCTAAATCATATTCTGATGTTGCTACTCCCCCAGCAAATGAAGGTGTAGCTCTGAGGCTATGGAAAGAGTCTAAGTCGATTGTTTCTATGATTCGATGCTTTGTTGATTCCCTTGCCTTTGTCTTTGTAAGATGGGCTGCCTTGCAATCTGAAGTATTGCAATCCATTTTTCTACTCATGATTTCCTGTTTATTTCATTTTGAACAAGCCTATTTTCTCATCTTGATTCTTACAAAGGTACAAGCATATGCTTCCCAAGCTTCATGACTGTTCGAAGGTTGGAAACCTTGATAGGAGTTCACACTTGCACATGCCAATTTGAAATTCATGTAGATACTCTTGGTTGATCCTATAAGCAGATTTGGGTCATTCAGAGAGCATCTGTAAGTGTTTTTGATGCCGTGCTTAGGGTTCATTTTCTTTTTCAATTTCGTAACTTTTTTGTGTGTTATCTAGCATAGCATCGGTGAATGTTTTGGACTTTGGGCTCTTTTACAAGTACATCAGAATTTTCTTTATGTCAAGAAAGTGGCTTTCAATGAGCAGATGAATTGAGATTTTGAAGATATAGGGAAACTGTTCTTTGAGAACTTAGGCCAAAATGTTGGGTCTCATGTGTATGTATCCTAAGTTTGAGTGTTTTATTTCTTTAAGGGAGCACGTTGGCTTTTATTAATTAACTATAAGGAAAGGAAAGTATTACGAATTGCGACCAACTACACAGGGCAAACTGCCCACGGTGGCAACTATGTCCAAACATCGCACCTAATGACAATATACATAGCACTATGAAGATCTAACATACACATTCCCACTAGCTTCCTCATGTCAGTTAGGCCCAACCTTAGTTATCCCTAGTAGCACACTCTCCGCCATAGCATGACTGATCTCATTTCTGAGGCTCCAGATACCCATAAATATGATAGCAATAGAGACCCTTGGGATGTTGTTGTTGATACCTATACTTCAACTTGAGCAAGTATGGGCAAATTATTTCATTAAGGCTGTATCTGATGTAATAACAATACTTACGTCATTAATTTTCGACTTATATGTCTACTCTTGGACTAATCCAAAAAATCCTTCCCAATTGACAAGTTTACTTTATGAAAATATCATTCGAGAATCAAAAGTTCACTTTTTGGCACTCTCATTTCCACATAATAAATTTTGCAATCTATCTCTATAATTGTCACGCACCGTTCTTTCACAATCACGATCAAAATTGTAGCAAGATAATAATCACGAATGAAAAAGAAGAGAGATTGCAGTATGAATCAAACTGATGAGTCTTTACAATAATTTCGGAGAAGAATCACTCCGTGAAGGAGCTCGATACCACCCGTCTATCTCACTCTCACTCGCATGAAGATGTTCAAATCAGATGATCAAACGATCAAATCTCAATCACACTCTCACTCTCACTCTCAATCTCAAAATATCTTGATCTGATCTTCTTCTTTGTGCTGCCTCGATTCGTGTGCTATTCACTTTCGCAGCGCCTCGATATGCGTGCCTTCTCTTCGCTCGTGCCACCTCGCGATGCGTGCCTTCTCTTCTCTTTCGCTCAGCCTCGATATGCGTGTGTTGGATTGTGTGTTCTCCTTCTCACGATCTCCTCTTCTTTTATAGCCTTTCACGACTCCAAAATAAGCCGCCAAAAACCTCCAAAATCGACCAAAAACAACATGAAAACGGCCCTGTTCGGAGCATCACCACACCTGCCTCGTAGATCCAATAGACAAGATCAATAGCTCATCTCGAAGATCGGATCCTCTTCTTTCCCTTTGCATGTGACCTTTCATGGCTAATTCTTCCATCTTGACCTCCGTCTAATGCCTGCAACTCGACACGGAAATTTAGATGCACTTTTAGCTCAAAACCACTTTATTAGCAACTTCTGACCTCCATACAAGCATGCACATGAGTGAACCACAAATTTTTCACTAGGACAAAGTTTCTCTACTCAACAAGATCTAAAACTCTCTCATACAGAGTTTCTTCAAATTATTTCTCTAACCAACTCAAAATCAAGCCGCAAAATCCAGCCGACACCATAATGGACAAAAACCAAAATTTTTCGTCCAACACCAAACTTTCCCAAAACCTTCAAAACATCAAAACCATCCTTTATGAACACTATCTATGATATATATTCCAAAATATTTCATATACAAAATTGGAGTGTCACAATAATGGTGCACTACTAATGGAAAAACTTTGATTAAATCCTACTTTTGCACTTCTTCTTTTTAACAATCCTATTCACATTTGAAAAAAATCATGAGTTATAAATCTAAATCCATGAAAAATCTTTTTCAAAATAAAGACTTATTAATATAATTTACTCCAAAAGAATGCACTTAAAATTTGATGTAGAAAACTATAACACTCTTGAAGTCCCAAAAAATTTAAAGGTTAAAATAGACAAGAGGCATAGAAGACTCTTTAAATGTGCTCCCAAAATAGTAATAGCTATACTTGCAATTTTACAATGTCATATGTTTACAAGAGATATTGCTCTCCATGAGTCTTTGTACAAAGGAGTCTAACATGCAACCTTTTCAATAACTCAATTCTGCCTTTACAAATGTGTTAAGTACAAATAGGTAACTAGTTTGTTTAAAAGTCCGATTCATTGTCACTTGTTGCTTGGATGCTTGAATGGTATTGTCATGGGCATTCTTCATTTGCACTATCTCCTTCTACTTCCTCCTTAGCGAGCATCTTCAAAAACTCTGTAATGTGCAAAATAATGGCTAGCGGTATTCTAATTTTTTCTTCTACATCATATCCCATGTGCTTCCTTGTTTTCTTTGTCCTTGATTTCCAAGATACTATGACTGTCTCTTTGGAAAGCTTCGGACCTTTTCTCATGGTTTGGAACCCATTCCTTTTTCAAACACCCAATATATAGTCTATTATTATCGTGGCTCTCCTTCCTACCCCTTGGCTCATACCATAGTGTTGTTAATGTTGCAACTTTTCCCTTGTCATCCATGCTCATGTCCACCACTTTTGCAACCTAGAACTTAACATTCTCATGCTCATCGTCCGATGGTCGAACTGCAACAAAGTAGTGGACGTCTATGTCTACTTCTGGCATAAACTCCCTCTTCGTCGGACCACAATATGGATGTGGGAGTAGCAAATCAAACTCATTCTCAAAGACATCAAATGATGGGTCACTACTACACACGTATCCTATTGCGATGTTTACGTACCGATGTTTAGCGCCCGCTTAGTGTTAATCGTCGGTATGAAAAGAGGATTTCGTAAAGCGTCGCTATATAGCGACTCTTGCTAAAAGTCGCTATATAGCGACTATTATAAAGATCGCTATATAACGACTTTTAAGTGTCGCTATATAGCGACACTGATATACTATTTTATAGCGACGTTTTCCCTCCGTTTTCCAGAGAGTTTTTTTTTTTTAATATAGGCCTTAAAAGTTAGTTTTTTCCAATGACAAATTTTTTTAAATTTTCATACATGTTTGATCTCATAGAGAATAAAAATATGAGAGCATGAACATTAAGCCTTTGAAGCTCATATATTCATGTCAAAGTTTGAGATGAGAAAAATCAATTAAGAGCATTTACATCAATTGTTTCATCTTGAGCCAAGTCTAAGGTCCCAAACAAGTCTATCTCCAACTCTATACCGAGTTGATCTCCTATATCATCATCATACTCTAGCATCGTACGTTCACCTAAAAGTATTTGATCATATTCTTCAATAAAGTGTGGTGATTCTTGATGATCGTTGTCTTCTTCCTCAATATCGTGATCTCCATCTTCATCCTGTGCGATGTCATTATGCGCATCTTCCTCTTGGCTCATATGGTGATCTACATCTTCTTCGCTAGATTCATCAATTGGATCCGGCATTGATAGTGGCATCTCCATATCCACATCTCGATCTTCAAAAATTTGCTTACTTCATGGTGCAACTTGGATCATGTACCACCATCTTGGATCAGAACGATCCGAATGAAAAACCACCTATATTGAAGATGGGTGCCAAATGTCGTCAATTATATATATGAAATTATGCTCAAGTACATGTATCAATGGACTTTAAAAACGAAAGCTTCGATTAATTAAATCATTAGTATGCACCTGCTCTCACAGTGCTCGAGAAGAACAAAAGTATCACTTTCATTGGTCCAATGTTTGGTAAAGTCTATTGCAAAGAGACCGCTACTATCTTTTCTCACTGTCACATGGGGACCGTTGTAAATAGTTCTAAACCATTTTACATCAAGAATGAAAATACTAAATCGTCTGAAATCAACTTCATAGATGTCGCGTATGGTTCCACAATAATCCAACTGTGAGGAGAGAAGATTGGTATCCGAAGCACTTTCTCGGCTATCTTGTGTGAAGTTAGCCATGACTCCACAATCATACATGACTCTCTTTGAATCGATGCGTTCCACGCAAAAATGTTGTCCATATGACCATAATGCACTGTACTTTTTGTACTGTAAAAGAGCATCATTAAAACAATGAAGATGCATCTATTTTATAGCATATATTGCCACAAGTAATCTCGGGGGGGTCACTCATCATATGTAACCCTATCACATGAGTTCAACAGAAGGATTTTTTTAATGTCTAAAATTTACAGAAATAAATATACATAAGGGACTATTTAAAATAGTTTTGGAAAAATTTTACAGATTTGTATAGAAAAGGGGTACATTTTATTAATGAAATTTTGTACAAATAAGGGACTTTAAATATAGGCCTTGAACGCACGTGATATAGAGGGTTTATACATAGTGACCCCCCCGAGCAAATAATTACTTAATTACGTCAAGAGGTAAGAAACTTACATGCACCATACATCCAAATGATAACTCTCGCTCGCGCTCGTTTATTGTCTCTCCATCACATTCAGCTTTACGTAGAGCCAGTTGTAGCCAATCAAGTGACATGTGAGTAGGGAGAAGAGCCAGATCCCGTGGATATGGTTGTGATCGCCTGTACATTACTCTGAATCTCGTCCTTGCATTTATTCTTTCTGCTTTGGCCACTTCATATCTCTCAATCCACTTCTGCATCTCAGGGCTATTGAGGATACAAAACTTATTGACTTTCTCCATTTGCTCTTCGCTCATCTTTCTTTCAATCCCTTTTCCTTGGGGAACCTCGCCAACGATGCGATCATCATCCTTGTTGTGCCAAGCTTGCAGCATATCAGGATCCGTGGATGCAAGAAACTCTGTGATATATACTAATGACTCTTGCACAAGCCATCCCTCTGCCATGCTTGCTTCCGGTCTTGCTCTTTGTCTTACAAACCCCTTTAAAGTTTTCATAAACCGCTCGAGAAAAAACATCCATCGACTATGAACGGTACCTGCTATAGCCACCTCATCAACTATGTGCACAAGCAAGTGGACTTGAGTTGTCATAATGCTCGAGGGAAAGTGCTTCTCAAGCAAGCATACGGCTTCGATGGATTCCACCGTAGCCTTCTCGATGCTCGATATGGAGATCTCTTTTTGAGATATCCACCTATTTCACATGTCCATGTAAGATATTTTCATAATCAGTCTACAGATTAATAAGCTTAAATTGAAGAAAATACATTCAATGCGATTTGATAGTAAGCATACCTCACAATACCACAAATCTTGAATATAGCATTTCTAACATCTTCTTGTAAGCACCCTTTCATTGTAATTGGGAGGATGAACTATCAAAGCAACAATGAAGTCATGTCAACAATATAACATAATAATAATTACGCTAACGCATCACGATTATCGATACACGTTACTTTCGGGAGGACAACTTTTCCACGTTGCTTTCGGGCGGACAACTTTTCCGGAAGCATGCACTTGGGGCCACAAACAAGACATCCTGTTCATAGCACGCAAGTCTTCTCGCACTCCTCTCGAGTCCTTGGAACCAACCAAGTGTGCCCAAATAGTAGCCCCCACATTCGTGAAGATATGCATGGGATCCAAGAGATGATTGATTTGTAACTGACCCCAATAAGGAAGCTCGTGAAAGATGGATAGCCTCTTCATACCAGGAGGAGGTTCCTCTCCATTCACCCTCCAAGCTTGAATCCAGTCACTTGCCTTCAAATATGATGGTGGTGGATCAAGCTGACCTCCACGTGCGAGATGGTCGAGCGGAAGGTATCGAGCATGACCTTCATAAACATTTTTCCTCATATGTTTGGAGTAGCGTGCAAGCGATTTCAGAGCCGGTCCACAAATAGGACAAGCATGGTACCCACTTGTAACAAGTCCTGCACGCCTGCATGAATGTGTTAGTACAAGACATGCATACAAAAGAGAGTCAAAAAAGCATAATCCCTCATTGTACATGTAAAGACACAACCACGTACCTGCGCACTCTCCATATCCTGGGTAGTCATGCATGGTCCACATCAAGATACCCCTAACCAAAATATCATTGGTATGCCTAGGAGCTCTGGAAATATCAAAGACCTGCACTCCTCTCCATAATATCTGTAACTGCTCTATCAAAGGTGCCATGTACACGTCCATATTTTTTGCCTTGTACTTTCCTGGCACAAGTAGTGCAAGCATGAGGTGTCCCTTTTTTATTGTTAGCCATGGTGGGATATTGTAATTCACCACGACTATGGGCCATGTCGACCAAGATGTCGAGCGTAACCCGAAAGGATTCACGCCGTCCATGGCTAGCCCAAGATGTAAGTTGTGTGGCTCCCTTGCAAAGTCCGGCCACTGATTATCTATGTGCTTCCAAGCTGCACAATCTGCGGGAATCCTCAATGTGTCATCAATGGACTGATGAGATGCATGCCATGTCATCAACTCCGCTATGGATTTGCATCGGAACATGTGTTGTATTCTTGCAATGATGGGAAAGTGTCTCAAGACCTTTACCGGTATCCGCTCACCCTGCAAGTCATCTCTATATCATTGTTCCCCACACTTTGGACAACTAGCCAAATCTCCATGCTCACGACGAAAGAGAATACAATCATTACGGCAAGCATGGATGGTATCATAATCCATACCCACCGTTGTTAGCATCTTTTTCGCTTCATCTCTTGATGCGGGCATGGTATTTGGTGTAGGCAACATCTTCTGGAGCAACCTATGACAATTCAAAACATACATAGGCTTCGAACAATGATGATTCGGTATACACTATCCAAATGATGATTCTCAAAACAAACAATATCCAAATAATGAGTCAAATTAATGCAAGAGCTAACCTCATTAAGGCTGAGACACTTGTATCCGACCACCCATACTTTACTTGTAGATTCAAGATTGAGAGACAAGCACGTGGTTTAGACATCCTAGCACCCTCGTATAATTGTGTTGATTGCAACTCTCGCATTTTGACCTCAGACTCTAACATAGGATGTAGTGCCCCTAAAAATGGAATCCATCATGTCGACCATACCCTCGTCATCATCCGGGAGACTATAGTCTTGTTGAAAGTGAGAAGGTATATGCGTACCCTCGTCACCCTCCTCATCTTGTTTTAAGGTTTCGTGTAAATATAAGATCTTGTATTTCCCGGTATACAATAAGACTGTGAACTTAAATAGCTTTGACTTACCGATGGTCCATCAACACGTGCAACACCAACGGTGGGTACTGGTTTTGGCTCCTCCCCATACATCCGCAAGTGGCGCATGATAATATGACATTGATGTCGCACTTCTCACTTGCAATGAGTGCAATGACAGTATAACCTCTCCGTAAGCCACTTCGTGCTCCCGGGCGTTGGCGCATCATCGGACGAGCTTCCACTCGTCCCTTCCATCTACACTTATAAAATCACAACATAAGCATGAAGAAGAGATATTAACAGTTATAAAATAGCATCTATGAGCTTTTTTTCATGCTACAACAAAAAAGTGATTGTAAGCGTCGCTATATAGCGACCTTTTTGCTCTGTTCCGTCGCTATATAGCGACGCTGTGGGTTAAAACCCGAGACTCCCGTTGTGCGGCGCTTTCTTTATCCTCTTCTCTAATCTCTCAAGTAAGCAAGCCAATCTCTCCTCCCACCTATTTTTGACGACCTCCTACCTATTTCCGACAACCTCCCACTCTATTCTCCACTCCTCACCCTTTTCCTAGCTCTTGTACTCCCTCTCTACCCTTTTCCCTCTTTGGTTTCTTGAAAGGAAGTTCTTCAAGAGGTGAGTTTGTTTCAACAATGTAGGTTGTTTGTTTGTTAGCTTTAGTTTTGTGAGTGCTTCTCCTTGTATTGCTAAACTTGTAAACTAGTTTTCATGCTTGTTTTCAAAGGATTGAAACAAAAAATGAGATTTCAAGAAAGAAAGAATACTCATCTCTTTTTTATGTATTTCTCTTCCTTCTCTTTCTCCTTGTCTCCTCAATCTCCTCCTTTCCTTGTCTTCTCAATCTCCTCCTTTCAAGAAGTTACTTTTGTAATCTCCTCCTTCCTCTAACATCTTATTTGAAAAATGGGTTGTTTCCTCTCTTTTGTAGGGCCAGTCCACAACACCGAGCGGGACGTACTATTTCAGGTAAGTGCTTCCTCTTTTTTCCATTTATTATTTTTGTTATTTGCATTGGCCTGCAGCTAGCGCCTTAAGCGCTAGCTGCAGTGATGGGCGTAGGAACCCTCTCTTCCCCTCAATCTCTTTCCTTCTTCCCTCCTTCAATCTATTTCCTCCTCTTTTTCCCTCTTTCCTTTTCCTCTTCTTCTCTCTTTCTTTCCCTCTTTTTCCCTCTTTCCTTTCCCTCTTCTTCTCTCTTTCCCCCTTCTCTTGCTTATGCTTATGCATGAGACATATGCTCATGCTTATGCTTATGCATGAGCATAAGAGAAGTAGACATATGCTCATGCATAAGCATGAGCATATGTCTCTTTTTTCCCCCTTCTCTTATTCTCTCTTTCCCCCTTCTCTCTTTCCTTTCCCTCTTTCCTTTCCCTCTTATTCTCTATTTCCCCCTTCTCTTATGCTCATGCATAAGCATAAGCATGAGCATAAGAAAATGAGACATATGCTCATGCTTATGCTTATGCATGAGCATAAGCGAAGTAAACATATGCTCATGCATAAGCATGAGCATATGTCTCTTTTTTCCCCCTTCTCTTATTCTCTCTTTCCCCCTTCTCTCTTTCCTTTCCCTCTTTCCTTTCCCTCTTATTCTCTATTTCCCCCTTCTCTTATGCTCATGCATAAGCATAAGCATGAGCTTATGCTTATGCTTATGCTTAAGCATAAGCATGAGCATAAGAAAATGAGACATATGCTCATGCTTATGCTTATGCATGAGCATAAACGAAGTAGACATATGCTCATGCATGAGCATAAGAGCATATGTCTCTTTTTGCCCCCTTCTCTTATTCTCTTATTCTCCCTTCTCTCTTTCTCTCCCTCTTTTTTCCCCCTTCTCTTATGCTCTTCTCTCATTTCCCTCTTCTCTTATGCTCTTCTCTTATGCTCTTTTTTCCCCCTTCTCTTATGCTCTTCTCTCATTTCCCTCTTCACTTATGCTCTTCTCTCCTTTCCCTCTTCTCTTCCCTCTTCTTCAGATTCCTCTTCTCTTCCTCTTCTTCTCTCTTTCCCCCTTCTCTTATGCTCATGCATAAACATAAGCATGAGCATAAGAATGCTTATGCTTATGCATGAGCATAAGAGATTCCTCTTCTCTTATGCTCTTCTCTATTTCCCCCTTCTCTCTTCCTCTTCTTCTCTTCCTCTTCTTCTGTCTTTCCCCCTTCTCTTATGCTCATGCATAAACATAAGCATGAGCATAAGAATGCTTATGCTTATGCATGAGCATAAGAGATTCCTCTTCTCTTATGCTCTTCTCTCTTCTCCTCTCTTCCCCTCTCCTTTCCCTCTTCTTTCTCTCTTCTTTCTCTCTTCTTCCTCTTCTCTCCCTCTTCTCCCTCTTCTTCCTCTTCTTCCTCTTCCTTTCCCTCTTCTCTCCTCTTCTTTCCCTCTTTCCTTTCCCTCTTCTTCCTCTTCTCCTCCCCCTTCTCTTTTCCCTCTTCTCTCCCTCTTCTTCAGATTCCTCTTCCTCTTCCTCTTCTTCCTCTTCTCTCCCTCTTTGCCTATGCCTATGCCTATGCCTATGCTTATGTTTGTTTTTTTGTTTTTTGTTTTCGTGTTTGTGTCTATGTTAGACATGGGATCATGTCGCTCATCCGACGAGTACGGACAGCCTCGTAGGAGAAGAGCTCATGATCTTTATGCTCCAGAGGACTTTGATTCCTCTCAGGCGACTACCCCGAGGACTGGTCCGACTTGTCTCAGACCTAGCACTACGACTACCCCTAGTCCGACTCCTCTTCCACGTAGCACTGCGACTACCCTTCGGGAACTCCTTTGCTAGCCGCGCATGGCTTTGTCGAGAGTCCCGACGAGTTTGTAGCATAGATGAGCGATGAGGAGGCAGCGAGATTCTTCTCTCTGCTATCTCAGAGAACCTCAGCAATTCCCTCCCCTTCCCCCAAGGGTGGACGTACTGCCCAGCCGTCCCCTCGTGCCCCTTCGAACGAGGGGTCATCACCTGCGTGTGCCTCTCGTAAGGGAAGGAAGAGTAGGAAGGGCAACTTATGTTGTGCTGACTCGGGAGATGTAGACGAGTCAGCACACTCACGTTCCTACAGGTCTCCACTTGGTCCGGAGACACAGTATCAGTCAGGTCCCTTTCCCTCTCCTACTCCCACCCCTACTCCTCGCTTCGGAAGCGCTCGCGCAGCTTCCACTCCTTCTGACTCTACTACCGTCAGTCCTCCTTACTCATCAGGGGATCTCTCCTATCAAATCATAGGTGTCGGAGAGATAATAGAAGATAGAAAGGGCAAAGCAGTGATGGCCACCATGAGGAGGTTGATGAGCCATCACTTCAACGATTGGCGGTATCAAGATGGCCAAAAGAAGCAGGCAGTCATCGATGAGTTAAAACAAAAATACCCTAACCCGCCAAATTGGGAGTTTAATGAGGATTATATGCGAGAGCGCATGGGTTTGGTCTTGAAGCATCGTAGATCAACCTTGCGTACTTCCATCACAAAGGGGTTGGCTAAACCCAGCTGGGCAGACAAAGCTTATTGGAAGTTCTTCAAGAAGCAAAATAGGGACAATCCTGAATTGTTCGAGGGTGAGAGGAGGGCTGTGAAGAGACGGTTGGACATCGTAGGTACTTCACACTTTGGTGCAAGCGGAAGGTTGGCATTCGAGGCAACCGTGGTAAGTCTACTTCTTCTCATTTAATGTATTGTTCTATTTGTTTTACTACATATTACATGCACTTTAGCTAACTCTAACTCTCGTAAATTGGATCCATAGCAAGCTGCGATGGGTCGTCTTCCTACAGATGCAGAGACGCGACGCGCATTTCGGATAGGAACAAAGCCGTGGTTTATTGAGCAAGAGGCAATGGGAGCAACTGTCGATTGGGCTGAGGTGGCTGCTCGCACGGTATAAGTTTACTCCTACTTGTAATCTCACTTTTTAAATTGTTTTATTCTTTAAGTTCCAATCTAATTTTTGATTTATATGGTTCACTCTCAGGGTCAAAGCTCAAGCGTCCCATCATCGAAGGCGAGCGATCAACAGGGCCAGGGATCAGACGCACGTGACGAGGATGAGGGAGAAGACGCAGCTGATGAGGACCAAGGAACAGGCCAACAAGACAAGGACAATTCGGATTCGGATGAGTAGTAGTAGTAGTGGTAGTAGCATTTTCTTCACCCTGTATGTCATTTTGTATATCCACTCGTTTGAGCAATTTTGTATCGCCCTTTTGAAAGGGTAATTTTGTTACAAACAATGTTGTATATGTCCGACATGTATATGCTTTTGTTGCTCGATCATTTCATTTGAGCGATTTTATATCACCCTTTTCGCAAGGGAAATTTTGTTATAAAAAAACTTTATTTTGTAATTACAAAAAAAAAAAGGATTAGTGGGGCTAAACAGGGCCATAGCAAGCCCTATTTAGCCCCACTAACCCTTTTTTTAAGTTCTGTTAATCGTCGCTATATAGCGACGTTTACCAGTGTCGCTATATAGCGATGATTAACAGTGTCGCTATATAGCGACTTTGTCATCGTCGCTATATAGCGACTGTTGACTCTGTGCCAACATGAACTTATGAAGAAAGAGAAGGTGTTACAACTTTGTGATACAACTTGGTGTTACAACTTTGTGTTACAACTTCTAGACACAACTTTGTGTTACAACTTCTAGACACAACTTTGTGTTACAAGTTTGTCTACATGAAGAGAGAATGTGTTACGACTTTGTGACACAACTTTGTGTTACAACTTTGTGTTACAACTTTGTGTAACAACTTTGTGTTACAACTTCTACATGTAGAGAGAGAATGTGTTACAACTTTGTGATACAACTTTGTGTTACAACTTTGTGATACGACTTTGTGTTACATGCAGAGAGAGAAGCTCTCCAACTTGTATAAATATCCCATAATGGAATGAAGCCCACACTCTTTGGGGCATTGTGTTGAGTCTACTTTGGTATTCCAAGCATTTGTCTCAAGTATCCATGCTTCCTTGCACTGCACGTCCAAAAGCATGTCCTAACCTTGCAACCCTTCTCCCCTCTCCTCCAACCTTGCAACCCACCCTCTCCCTCTCCTCCTCCCTCCTCCTCCTTCCTCCTCCTCCTCCCTCCTCCTCCTCCTCCTCCCTCCTCCTCCTCCTCCTCTTTCCTCCTCCCCCCTCCTCTCTCTTCTTTCCCCCATGCTCTTACACCTTCTTCCTCTCCCACTCCTATGCTCCCCTAAACCCTTTGTTCCTCAACCCTTAAACTCCATGATCTACGAGGGAGACGAGTTCTCCACCATGTACTCTACTCTGAACCTTGGATCCTCCTTCTAACCCTGGACTCCTTCTAAACCTTGGAACCTCCTTCTAAACCATGGAACTCTTTCTGAACCCGGGAACTCTTTCTGAACCCTGGAACCTCCTTTTGAACCCTTAAACCCTTCCTAAACCCTACAACCCCCAATGAAGGCGAAAGCCTTCATTACCTCAACAAAGATGGTTTATGTGCCTTTTACACATGCTTGCACTTTGTTTGCTTACCACACTTAAGCCTACGTCTCTCACCGGAACACGACTCGAGGTCCTAAGCTACACATATACTACAACCGACAATCCCAATATATCTGTGGGTGACAAAAAGCCTCGGAACCCTGCAACATAGAATACCCAGCTCTTCCTAGGAGAGCAGTAGGAAAGAGCCAACATTTGGCGCCGTTGCCGGGGAGACTAGTGTCTCAAGTCATGAGTAAACATACGTAGGTGTGTGTAAAACAAGTCACTACTTCAAACTTTCATGAACATAACACTCAAGGGCAAGGAGAGTAAATTTTTTTCCAATTCTAGCCAAACATATCAACCCCAAACATCCACTTTTAAGAAATTTTCTTAATTTCTTAAATAGAAGCCACATGATATACAATCCGGCTAGGTAGTGGACACGGATGCGTAGAGCTTTCAATTTCGATCGTTTTACCTTTTTACAGAAAAGCAAACCGAGCTCTCCATAAAGAGTTATGGCTCGGGAAGAGTTTAGGATTAAACCCTAAACCTAAACCCTAAACCTAAAATCCAATCCTATAAAAACCTACTCCACCCCCCTCATTCTTCATCTTTCACTTTTTGCCTCCATTCTCTTCCTCATTCCGAGCCCCACTCAAGACACTCCTCCCTCTCCATCGACCACCCCCTTACTCCTATCCTCGCAATGTAAGTGACATCGAGCCCTTCTCGCAGCGATGACCTAGCCTTCCACCCACCGTCCATTGTTCCGCAACAATCCCGTTACATCGAGAAAGACTTGGAGAGCGTTCAGGTGACCACTTCTCCCTGCTTTTCGATTTCAGTCTTTCAGGTTTTTTTCCTCTTTTTTTCCACCTCCCCCCCTCCCCCTCCCCCTCCATCTCCACCTCCCCCTCTCCCCCTCCCCCTCCACCACCACCTCCCCCCTCCCCCTCCCCCTTTATCTCCACCTCCCCCTCTCCCTCCCCCACCACCTCACCCTCTCCCCCTCCCCCTCCACCACCACCTCCCCCCTCCCCCTCCCCCTCCATCTCCACCTCCCCCTCTCCCCCTCCCCCTCCATCTCCACCTCCCCCTCTCCCCCTCCCCCTCCACCACCACCTCCCCCCTCCCCCTCCCCCTTCATCTCCACCTCCCCTTCTCCCCCTCCCCCTCCACCACCACCTCCCCCCTCCCCCTCCCCCTCCACCACCACCTCCCCCCTCCCCCTCCCCCTCCATCTCCACCTCCCCCTCTCCCCCTCCCCCTCCACCACCACCTCCCCCTCTCCCCCTCCCCCTCCACCACCACCTCCCCCCTCCCCCTCCCCCTCCATCTCCACCTCCCCCTCTCCCCCTCCCCCTCCACCACCACCTCCCCCTCTCCCCCTCCCCCTCCACCACCACCTCCCCCCTCCCCCTCCCCCTTCATCTCCCCCTCCCCCTCCCCCATCCCCCTCTCTCTCTTTTCTCTCTCCTCTCTCCCCCTTCCCCCCCTCTCTCTCCTTTCCCTCTCCTCTCTCCCCCTTTTCCCCTCTCTCTCTCTCTTCTCTCTCTCCTCTTCTTTCCCCCCCTCTTTCTCTCACTCTCTCCTCTCTCCCCCTTCCCCCCCTCTTTCTCACACTCTCTCCTCTCTCCCCCTCGTTCTCTCTCCCACCCCCTCTCTCTCTCACTCTCTCCTCTCTCCCCCTCATTCCCTCCCCCACCCCTTCTCTCTCTCTGCCCCTTACCCCGGTCACCCCCCCCACCCCCCTCTCTCTCCCCCTCCCCCTTACCCCTGTCCACCCAACCCCCCCCCACCCCCGCCCCGGGCCACCGTCCCCCGCACCCCTGTCGCCCCGCGCGCCCCCCGCCCGTGCCACCCCAACCCCGCCCCGCCCCGTGCCGCCGCCCCGCGCGCCCCCCGCCCGTGCCACCCCCGCCCCGCCCCGCCCCGCGCCGCCACCTCGCGCGCCCCCTGCCCGCGCCACCCCCGCCCTGCGCCGCTGCCCCGCACACCCACGGCCGTGCCACCCCCGCCCCGCCCGCCCCGCACCGCCGCCCCGCGCACCCCCGGCCGTGCCACCCCCGCCCCGCGCACCGCCCAGCCCCCGCCACCCCCCGCCCCGCCCCGCCCCGTGCACCCCCGCCCCTGCCACCCCGCCGCCCCGCGCACCCCCAGCCCCCGCCACCCCCCGCCCCGCCCCGCCCCGCGCACCCCCCGCCCCCTCTCTCCAACCCCCCCCACCCCCCGCCGTCCCGCGCACCCCCCAGCCCCTCGCCACCCCCCGCCCCCGCGCACCCCCCACCCCCCGCCCCTGCGCACACCCACCCCTGGGGAACCCCCCCCACCCCCCGTGTAAACCCCCCCCCTTGCACAAACCCCCCCCCTTTGCGAACCCCCCCCCCCCCCCCCCCGGGCGCCGCCGTCGGGCAGCCCCCCCAGTAACCAGCCCAAAAAAAAAAAAAAAAAAAAAAACTAACCTAAAACTAACCCTAGGGTTAGCTTGACCTTAGTGCGGTTAGTCTTAACTACAGTTAGGTTAGGTTAGTTAGGTTAGGATAACTAGGTTAGTTAGTTAACCTCAGTTAGATTAGTTCACGTAGGTTAGGTTAGTAGTAATTGAAGTTAGGTTAGTTTAGTTAACCCTCAATTAGTTAGACTAGGTTCGGTTAGATTACCCTCAGTTAAGTTAGACTAACTCTTCAGTTAGTAACTAACTACAGTTAGTTAAACCTCCCAGTTACAATAACTGGGAGGATCTAGGTTAGTTAGTCTAACTAGCGTCACTTGGTTTCAACCCCTCGGTTGGACTTAAAGTCCATTCGCACCACCATTAGGACCCCCCAAACGCAAAATTTACCCCTCCTTTAACCTCGCGAAACTCATCCGTTTGGGACCCAAACTGAATCCCGTTTGAACCCCGATTTCACACACGGAAACACCACGTTATGGGGTATTTTTCCAGCCCATTGCACACCATTTCGGCATCCCTAGCACACGTTCATTCGCGCCCCCGTGTGGGCCTTATTTTGCACAAATTCACTCGTATTTTCACGCCGTGACCTCCGATTAACGATCCGTCTGCACCGGCACATTTCCCTACACACGTAGGACAATCTTAGGCACATTATTAACACGACGGTCCCTACAAAAACTAACACCACTCTAACTCTCCTAACAACACCACATCCACAACCGCCCTTGGGGTAGCGACACCCTTGGCAAATCACGCACCATCTGCATGCAGTTATGTTCCGGCCAACGACTTCGACTCCAACGCTCACCCCATCCGCAACTAACTCCACTGCAACAACCGCCCCCGCCAATCCTCTACCCCGAATCCCCCCCTGAGATTCAACAACTTCCTTTAACTCCTCCACGCCCCAACATGGCTGGACGCCGTCATGAGCATGATGGGGATATCGAGCTCGATGCCGAGGCTGACAACTTCTTCAATCGACGAAATCACAACAATCAAGGCCGACGCCCCTTGGGAAAACTGGAACTTCCCAAATATAATGGTCGGGGAGACCCAGCTCGCTTCCTCCAGCATTTTGATGCCGCCTGCCTCCCATGAAACCAAGGTGGCTTGGTTTCCAATGGCCTTAACTGATGAGGCGTCAGAATGGTACCTCGACCTTCTCATGGAAGAACGTGCCACATGGGTCCTACTTCAAACTGAATTCAAATGTCGCTTTCAAACGGAGAGGCTACAAGATGATCCCGCTCTCCAACTCAGCAAGATCGAACAAGGCCGGAGGGAAGATGTACGCACATACCTGGGAAAGATGAAGAGATTGATCGCCAAATGTGACCCACGCCCAGATGCAAAGTACCTCACGGCATGGTTCATAGCAGGTCTACAAAAGAAAATCCGCAAGGATATGAAAAAGATAAGTAGCTATGAAACATTCAGTGCTGCTCATGTGGCAGCCATTGACATTGAAGATGGCATGACAGATTCAGACACTAGCAGTGATGATGCCAGATCAAATACACGAGATAAGCGCTCGAAAAAAGGTAAATCAAAGACCACTACCGAAACATCCAATGAAGATCGCCTCGAGGCCATGACCTTGAAGCTGAAAGAAGATATGATGCAGGCCATGGATCAAAAACTCCACTTGTCTCAGCCACCAACTCAAACATATCCACGGCCAGAAAATGTCTGGTGCCCACACTGCTTGGCAAATCATACAGCAAATGAATGCCCAGTCCTAAGAGCAAGGATCACTGCACAAGCAAATCCACCGCCACAGTTGTGGTGCCATATCTGCGTCGTCGGCGGCCATGATGAGAACAGTTGCATCTTCAACATGCGCAACAATCCGCCTCGACCACCACAATACCAAGCGGCACCCATGCCAGTATACAGGAAACCGGCACTTGCACAAGCGCCACCAGCTCCGAGGCTAAATCCTGTTCCTGTTCGGACACAAGTCCCACAACTACTCAGGAATCCAAATCCACGACCGTATCCAAGAGCACCAAATCCAGCTCCTCAGGCAGTTCCCATACATCAATTACAAGCCGAGGAAGTAGACTCGCTATTTGAGTATGAAGCAGAGTACCCAGTGTACTATGTAGAAGGTGCAGAGGGTCTCATACCAGTCTATGCAAATCAAGTGTGACCCAACACATATCGAGCACCAATCAAGTGTTACGGTTGTGGAGAAAATCATAGGATCGCAGAGTGCCCTCATTGTGGTAGCCCAGCCACTTTCCAACCACTCTGCAGAGATTGTGGCATAGGACATGCCTGTATGGATTGTCCCATGAAAAATAAGGTCCCAGAACAAACAGAGGTTAAGCTTGACATCCCCATTGGCATCATTGGGGTGGACCATCAAAGTCTGGGTCTGGCAAGTCTACGGTTACAGCCTATAAATGTAATTACACGCCAACAGAAAGAGGCCACGAAGGACCCTATCATTCCAATCCAACCGAAGCGACTTCTGAAAAAGAAAGCACAAGTGCCTCCACCTCCGCCAAGCAATGAGCAGCCGAGTTCATCCACATCAACTCCCGAGCCTCGAATAAAAGAAGCTCCATTCCCGAATGCAGAGGTGGAGAAGGCTCGTTTTCAGGTACTTCAGCAATGGATCCAAAATGAACAAGCTCATTTTGAGGCTCAGAAACAAGCTCAAGACCCAATCCATGACTTGGCCCCACAAAGTATTGAGACTGTACTCGAGCCTTTGTTCCCACAACAGACTCCACAACAGAATGTACCGCCACGTCAACTTGAAGGAGCTGCACTCTCTAGCATCCTGAGTTGCCCTGTGTCAATTCCCATCGGAATCCTCTTACGGAATTGTCCCAATCTCTGGGAGAGTTTCAAAGGATGGATTGAACTTGCAAATCCCCCTCCACCTATGAACGACATTGAAGATATCCCTGTGCGGATGGGTGAGAGAGATGACATACGCAACATCACTGTGCCTTTGATCCACAAGGCATATAATGAAGTCCAAGCCATAGTGGATGGTGGAGCAGGTGTCAATGTCCTATCAAAGGAGCTCTACGAAGAATGGGGTCTCCCACCAATGCAAAAGGCTAATTTCAACATACGCCTTGCCGATGATTCACGGGCTAAACCCATGGGAATAGTGAATGGCGTGTCCACAAAGATCGCAGGAGTCCGCTTTTCCCTTCAATTCACAATCTTGGATCTCCCCAAAAAATCGTATCAAATCTTACTGGGACGTCCTTGGTTATGGGAAGCATCAGTCCTCCATGACTGGGGAACGGATAGATTGACAATCTAGAATCGAGACACTGTAGTCAGGGTGAATGTGGGGACAGGAGCTATTAAACCAATTGTTCCTAGAGCTTTGGATGACACATCTTCCACGACAATCTCGAGCAAATCAGCTCCCTTGCAACAGCATGCCATAGCAGGTGACTCACAAAGCAATGTCAATAACTGGATACAAACATTGGCAACCATCGACAACTGCCATTCATTAGATCCCATTTTCTCACAGATAGATGTTAACGCACTACAGGTCGATCCTCCACCGACACATGAAGAACCAATCGATCTAGAGATGCCATTCTTTATGGCTGACCTCGAATGGGATAATGAACCTGAAGAAGGTACCCATACCAATGATGACTCAGATTTTCCTTGGGACCTTGAAACAGAGGTTGCGAATGCTGCAATTGAAGATCAAATCTTTGATAATGACCTAGCCATTCTGCATGCCCTAATGGCAGTTGAGCTCCCAAAAGTTGAACCTCCACAGTTGCATAACAGCAGAAGATCCCGCAAGAAAGCTGCAGGAGGAAATCGCAGAAAAGCCAAGGCCGAGCACTTCAATGAATTCGAACGAGTCCAAACAAGGATTGTCGAATTGTATCTTGCAAAGGTAGTCCCCTCAAAATCAAAACCACCACCTCTTGAATGGTCCCCTGAGGGACTGGAAGGAGTATGTGCAGCACATGAACCCTTACTTGGAAACACCTTACCAGTGGAAAAGTTACCCCACAGTTCCCAACGTAAGAAGTTTCGGAAATATAAGCCACATGTGCGGATGAAGCTCGATCAAGAGACTTCAGAAAAAGAAAGAAAAGAAGAGCCTAACAAATTACTAAATGCAACTATGCCACCCAGTACACATGACACCTGCCAGGCTAGTTCAACCCCATCAGAGGCCGATCTTCGAGAAGTGCCGGAATACTTTAAGAATTATACAAGTGGCAGTGCACCAATAGCAATGCCAAGACCAATCAGAGAATCTAAAGTTCAAGAAACCGATAGCATTGGAGAAACTCCAATCTATGAAGGACCGGCAAAAACATGCACAATAAACCTCGCCCTTGAAGGGGAGGAAGAAAAGTTGGTTTTCATTGGGAAACAGCTCCGTCAAGAAGATGAAATCAAACTCAAAGACCTCCTAATGGAATACCGTGACTGCCTAGCATGGTCATACAAAGAGATGAAAGGAATTTCACCAGAAGTGGCAGTTCACACGATCCTTATAAGGGAAGGTGCTCGCCCTAAGGTATGTGGACCTTATCGCACAAATCCTAAATATGGCACCATGGTTTATGACGAGCTGGAAAAACTCCTAGATGCCGGATTCATCTACGAGATAGAGCACACTGATTGGGTTTCACCCATTGTCATTGTGCCTAAACGCAACAAGAAGCTCAGAATATGCGTAAACTTGAAAAATGTGAATGCCGCCACAATTAGGGATCACTACCCCCTACCCTTAACAGAAACAGTGTTGGAAAAGGTGGCAGGATCTGAAATATATAGCTTCTTGGATGGCTTCAGTGGCTATAACCAAGTGCAAATTGCTCCTCAGGACCAATCAAAAACAGCATTTGCTACAGAATGGGGTATTTTTGCATATAGAGTCATGCCATTCGGCCTTTGTAATGCCCCAGCCACATTCCAGCGAGTCATGTTCACAGCTTTCAAGTCATTTTTGAATAAGGCTTTACAAGTGTTCCTGGATGATTTGTGCATCCATTCAACCAAACAGGACCACTTCAAATGTCTGGAAGAAGTACTAATCAAATGCAAGGAGTATGGCATCTCCCTAAATCCAACAAAATGCCAGTTCATGGTCATCCACGGAGTTGTTTTGGGACACATTGTCTCTCAACATGGGATTGCAACTGACATGGACAAAATCAAAATCATCATGGAATTGTCTCCTCCTACAAATTCCAAAGGTGTACAGGTCTTTATGGGACATGCCGGCTATTATAGAAGATTTATATTGCGGTATGCCATGATAGCTAGACCACTTTACAAATTATTAGTGGAGTTCTTATGGACCGAAGAGTGCGACCAAGCCTTTGAGCTTTTAAAGTGGCGCCTAATCACAGCACCCATCCTTATATCTCCCAATTGGGATATTGATTTTCATGTTCATACTGATGGATCCAAGTATGCAATTGGGAGTGTGCTTTGTCAACCTGGTGAACATAAGAAAGACTGCCCCGTCTACTTCACCAGTCGACAACTCAATGATGCAGAGATCAACTATACAACCACAGAAAGAGAAGCCCTAGCAATGGTGTACAGTGTAAAGAAATTTCGGCACTATCTACTCGCAAATGATTTTGTCTTCTACACCGACCATCAAGCATTGCTTTATCTTGTGAACCGTCCGTGTACCACAAGAAGAATAACCAGATGGCTCCTCTTGCTGCAAGAATTCAACTTCAAAATCGTGGTCCGCAAAGGTGCCCAACACTACATTGCCGATCACATGTCTCGAGTCAAGACAGGAGAAGAAGCCACTGGAGTAGAAGACGACTTACCAGATGCCACACTATTTCAAATAGATGCTGTTCCAGAATGGTGTGGAGATATCATTGGGTACTTGATGGCAGGAAGACCACCCCCTAACATGAAAGCAGTAGATGCCAGAAAATTGATTCTAAAGGCTGCACCCTATCAACTCATTGCAGGACAACTGTACAAGATGGGCAAGGACCAGATATTAAGAAGATGTGTAATGCCTCATGAGATCCTGCCAATCCTGAGTGAAGTGCATATGCAAGAGAATTTGAAAGGCAGACGGCATCAGAAATCAAAGACCAATCCCAGGCAATCGCCATAGAGGTCAAGGCACTTCGGGCACATATAGATGAGAAGGAGGTAGAAGAAGTGCACATGAACCAGGCTCTCCAAGCTCAAGAGAAGGCCGTAAGGGATGTGACCTCCAGCCTCCACCAAAGTCAAACACAGCTGACTGCGGCAAGAGAAGCAATGGCAATCCTACAGACCTCCTATAACTCCCTGACATCTGCACATGCGCAACAAACAGAGGTAGTGGCACAAGCTCGACTCACTCTCATTCACAAAGAAGAAGAGCTCCAGGATTGCAAAGACAAGCTTGAAGACATGACACAATCTTTGGCAGTACGTGCCTTTAGCATTGATGAGCTTACAAGGGAATGCCGACTCTTAAAAGACCAACTTGCTACTGTTCAAGAGGCCAGCACTTCACAAGCCCAGGTCTTGGACCAATGGTCCAATACCACTAAAGACATTCCTCAACAGGCAAAGGTCACCTTGCAAATGAAAAAGCTTAAGGAGGCATACACAACCATCTACCATCAGTACAAAGAAAAAATGAATGAGATGCACTTCCAAAAAATAGCCAATTGCTAGTGCACAACAATGAGGCATTGGAAGACAACACCAATGACACCCCAATACAATGCACAACCGTGGTGTACGAAGAGCTTGTGGCTGCTCTATAAGTGGAAGATCACCTCAACGCACGCGTGCTTATCCAATGGAAGCAACTCCAAATCAGGATCATATCTGCTCATCCAACAATCAACTGGAAACGATCAATCGGGATTAAAACCCTGCGCATAATTTGCCAAGACTTGTCTGAAGATGAGAAGAATATCTTCTGCCTGTCTACACATGCCGGGTTTATAACACTCCGGACGGATGCTTTCATTGCATATGTCTGCCTCATGGGTAGTCCTCCCCTCAGGGCTATTGCAGGTTTGTTGCCATTGCTACAAAGGCCATCCCTATTATTTGCACGGCACGACATAACCGACATCCAACCCATGCAGCTGATCATCCCATCGCACCAGCAAAAAGAAGTGTCGGAAGATGACAAGGCCTATCTCACATCCAACTTCCCATATCTAACCACTCTTTCTGCCAACATCATAACCTCACTTCCCCTTGCCGCTACCACCCTCTTAACCTTCCCCGAGCTCCATCCAAACATCTATTCCCTCCATCGTCTCTTTGCTCATGCCTCTCACCATTTTCAACTTACCCAACGGTCACAAACTTACGAGCCCCTCACACCTAGCTTTTTCCCCTCCCTTGCTAATCCTACCCTTGAGGGTTACCAAGCTGCTCAAACCATTTTCCCATTTCTTCCCCCCCTCCCCTCTACTCCCCCTTCCGCCACTATCACTCAGCCATATTTCTCCCCCATATCCCCTGATTCTCTCCCGGCCCCGTCAACACCTCCGACACTTCTGGTGCTTCCATCAGCAGAAAATGATGCAGTATTTGATTTTGAATATCCGGATCTGGATAATCCAATTCGTACACCCATGCCAAGTTCCAATGATGGGTATGATTTTGATGAGATACCACTTCCCAGTAACCCCATCAAGGAATTTTGGAGCAAATATCCTGATATGAAAACTCGCGGTGGATGGACCCTGGGTAACTTTCCTACCAACCTTCGTCAGCATCAAATAAGTGAAGGTTGGATTAGCAAATTGGATCCACAACCTGATTGGCACCGTCCCAAGCTCTTTGATGTAATCTTCTTAAAGGAGTACTTACGGGCACCTCCATGTCTCAGAACCCATCCCAAGTTCTATGCAGTTCCACGGCGTAAAAATGAGTAAAAAATGGGAAGCCAACATACACACTTTGGCTGAAGATCGAGTCATTAATTGGCCAATGATCGAACCCTACTCTGGTGTAGAATGGAATATCCAAGGCACCATGATCCGAGCACTTCAGCAGCATGAACAAACAATGTGCGGCAACATTGATCGCTTCCTTCACCAAAGTGCCATATTCTGTAAAACATTAGAATTAATTCTGGAGGTCCCATGTTACCTTGATTCCCATTTGCCTCCACTCAGCTTTAATCCCAATGAAAGGATTGATGCTCCGATTACAAGCCGACTCTATCAAAGAGTGATCTTCTTGGAGGCACGCCACATATCTCTGTTCGAGCAAATGGTAGATACAGGCTACCTGGAAACTGCGCAAAAATTGTATGGTGCTAAGGCTCTACAGTAGGATCGACTGGCAACGACACAAGTTCCACAGCCATTGGACTAAAAACATGGCAACCCAGGTACGTGATCGCAATAAGCCATAACCCGAGGACGGGTAATAAAATGGATCCGGGAGTACGTTGACTCTGTGCCAACATGAACTTATGAAGAAAGAGAAGGTGTTACAACTTTGTGATACAACTTGGTGTTACAACTTTGTGTTACAACTTCTAGACACAACTTTGTGTTACAACTTCTAGACACAACTTTGTGTTACAAGTTTGTCTACATGAAGAGAGAGAATGTGTTACGACTTTGTGACACAACTTTGTGTTACAACTTTGTGTTTCAACTTCTACATGTAGAGAGAGAATGTGTTACAACTTTGTGTTACAACTTTGTGATACAACTTTGTGTTACAACTTTGTGATACGACTTTGTGTTACATGCAGAGAGAGAAGCTCTCCAACTTGTATAAATACCCCATAATGGAATGAAGCCCACACTCTTTGGGGCATTGTGTTGAGTCTACTTTGGTATTCCAAGCATTTGTCTCAAGTGTCATGCTTCCTTGCACTGCACGTCCAAAAGCATGTCCTAACCTTGCAACCCTTCTCCCCTCTCCTCCAACCTTGCAACCCACCCTCTCCCTCTCCTCCTCCCTCCTCCTCCTTCCTCCTCCTCCTCCCTCCTCCTCCTCCTCCTCCCTCCTCCTCCTCCCTCCTCCTCCTCCTCCTCTCTCCTCCTCCCCCCTCCTCTCTCTTCTTTCCCCCATGCTCTTACACCTTCTTCCTCTCCCACTCCTATGCTCCCCTAAACCCTTTGTTCCTCAACCCTTAAACTCCATGATCTACGAGGGAGACGAGTTCTCCACCATGTACTCTACTCTGAACCTTGGATCCTCCTTCTAACCCTGGACTCCTTCTAAACCTTGGAACCTCCTTCTAAACCCTGGAACTCTTTCTGAACCCTGGAACTCTTTCTGAACCCTGGAACCTCCTTCTGAACCCTTAAACCCTTCCTAAACCCTACAACCCCCAATGAAGGCGAAAGCCTTCATTACCTCAACAAAGATGGTTTACGTGCCTTTTACACATGCTTGCACTTTGTTTGCTTACCACACTTAAGCCTACGTCTCTCACCGGAACATGACTCGAGGTCCTAAGCTACACATATACTACAACTGACAATCCCAATCTATCTGTAGGTGACAAAAAGCCTCGGAACCCTGCAACATAGAATACCCAGCTCTTCCTACGAGAGCAATAGGAAAGAGCCAACAGCGACGATTCTTTTATGACGCTTTTAGCGACTTATAGCGACATTTGCGCCCGTGAAAAAAAAAATTAATGTAAAAAGCGTCGGTATTTTTGTCTGAAAATGGCCTATGCCTTGTAGTGGGTGCAAGTCGTTACCAACATTCGGCCAAATTAAAGACCGTTTTTCCTTGGCATCATCCATTAGAGGAGATTTGGGGTCTCAAACGGGCCTCCAATTATTGTTTCCTAATTTCAAGGGATTAGGGAGGGATTTGAGGTGTACCAATGAGAGTGCTCCTTTGTGTGGGGCAATGGTACATTGAGGTGTACAAAAGGACATGCTGAGCATTTATGGGTGGGGAGACCTCTCACCCATGGTTTAGACCCTTGATCTTCACTCCTAGCCATTGATGTCATCTACAATCCAAGGGATACATTCAAACTTGTGGTAGAACTCTCCATGCCATTAGATCAAGGTGAAGATCCAATGGATACCATCAAAGGATAGAAGGATCAAATCTAAACCCTTGAAAATGGCAAGGATCTAATGGATGAGATCAAAAGAGAAGGGGGTTCATTTTAAGCCATCCATCCAAAAATAGATCTAAGGGTGGAGATGCAAGAAAAAAGCGTTGGAATCTAGGCCATTGATCTCAAGGAGATCTAAGGGTGGAGATGCAAGAAAAGCCCGCTCAAATCCAGGCCATCCATTATGCACCTAGATCTCAATCGTTGATTTAAAGTACTTCATCTACACCCTCCAAAATGCAACAAGATCTAGGCCCTTGATTAGATTTTTTGATCTCCACCATTAGATCTATCCTAGATCTAATGGACCACAACAAATGGTGACCTCTCCCCCTTTATTACACCTCTATTTTGTCAACTTTTGCCAGTTTGGAGCCCACCAAAGGTCCCTCCCACCAATTTGAGCATCCTAGGCCTTTGATTCATCCACCATCCACCTGCATCCAAGGGCCAAGGTTGATCAATTTCAAAATAAAGGTACCCATGCCAGTTCAGTAAATGCTAGGGGACCCTTAGCCCATGGGTTACCATAGTGGGTTCACTTGGTCTTAGCTTAATCCATTTCTTAATCCATTCCTTATGAGGCCCTTTTGAGACCTCAATTCTCCCCTATTGTGCTCGCATTTTCTCAAGGTCTTTTATCAATTGATAGGTCTTCTTAATTACAACAGCAGTGTGTTCCTTCCAAGAGGGCTTCCAATCAGGAAATCTTTGAATCATTTCCTCTTTGTATGCAATAAAAGATTTTAAGCCTTCTATTTCACCTTTAGATTTCTAGCTGAATTCTTTTATAGGAGCCCATATTGGATGCATTTCTTTGCTCGAGACTGAAGTTAAGAGACAGTAAGGATCTTCCAGTTCCCATATTGTATCATGAGAATAGTGTTGCCACTACATCACTGGTTTTTTATCCTTTAAGAAAAAGAGAAAGTAGTGTGGAGCGCTATGACCAATCAGGGCATCACCACCTTTTTGTATGAAAGGTATAATAAAGCTCTTTCAATCATACATCCTTTCAACAATGGAGCATTCTGTACCTTCCTTGTGGCCACCAACTTGCCTTCCACATTTTCTTATCAAATCATCCATCGTCTCCATGTCCTTGTGTTTTAGCTCTCTTGAGATTGTGCTATAAACCTGATCGATATCCTCATGTGTGTGTCCAACCAACAAAAAACCCAAATTCAATCTCATTGAAGATTCGATGAGTGATTAGCATTGAGAAAAATGCAAAAAAGAGTACATTCTTATTCTCTCATCCGCAATTGTCTGCTTGTATTCTCAAATTTGCTGGTAGGAGACCTTTTCTACATGTACTCATTTGGAGGAGAAATAGCCTGCTCCTTCTCTTTATTTTTGTATGATTCTCTTTGTTTAGGAGATGTTGCACTCTCAAGTGCTCACTTTAGATCATCACAATCACTGCACTTTGACATTTTTTGCCTTTTTGGGATTTTAACATGTACAACTCTTCTTCAAAGAGTATACAAATTGTGAAAACATGTCAAAGCATGCCCTCTTTACCTATGTGTTTCTCCAATAGACTTAAACACTTATTTTTTTGTCAAACCTATCGGAAGATGCATTTCATAAAGATGGGGTTGAGGTAAGGCATTTTCATGAATGTAGTCTTTTAAAATTGTTGTTGCCGAGACTGTTGAGGCCGCTCTTGTTTTGAGCCTTCCTGTGTTTCTATGAATGTTAAACTTTACTCCATACTTTGCTTTGTTTTCCAAATCCCAGTATGTGCCATGTGATAATCCTGTAGTAATGCGATATGCATTATTGCAAATTATACTTTTTCCATTTATACGAGGCTTTATCTGTTGTTCAAAATTTTGTTTTTTCGTATCATTTACCAGAAAACGAGAGAGCCTTGTGAGTAGGTATTCATTTCTTTCGCTCCCTCTTCTTTGCCACACTTGTTCTCTACATCCCTTGATGTCAAGTAAGTTAATGGAATGCACACAACTTTGCTTGCAACATGTAGATCGCGTTGCTTTTAGCATAACATCTTCATTCAATACTCTTATTCTCTTTGGTTGCTTTTCTACATTTGCCTGGACTCGCTTCTTTTCATGCATATGTATGTCCGTTTCTTCTGTAAGTTTGTACACTTCTTGTTATCAAATTTATTTGTCACTTTGTTTTCATGGGATCTTGCAGCCTTCATCTTATTACAATCAAAGTCAAATAGTGAATAGTCTTTTGTTGGTTTCTTTTGTACATCCAAGTTTTTGGAAATTCTAAACTTCTCCCTGTTGAATTTATTTGCCACCGTGTTTTCATGGGATGTTGCATCGTTTATCTTATCACTGTCAAAGTCGAATACCGAATAGTCCTTTGTTGATTTCATTCTTGCCCTTGAAGTAATCTTCGGACCATTTGAGTCAATATCTATGTCATCCATGTTTGATAAGCCAACACTTTCACACACTTTGCACACCTTGACAATGTGTATGAATTCATCCACTCCAGATGAGACATCACTTCTGAAACCTTTTGCTTTATTGGTAGCAATGAACTCATCCACTCTTGACAAGATATCACTTCTAGAGTTAAGTGCATTGAAATCATCCAAGTTTGAGGACACAACACAAATGATATATTTATCTTTCTTGACGTGCGTGAATTCATCGACTCCAGATAAGACATCGCTTCTGTAGTCTTTTGCCTTCACAGTACCATAGAACTCACCGATGATATCTTTATCTTTCTCAACGTGTGTGAATTTATCAACTCCCACTACAAGGCACAGGCCATTTTTCGACGGAAATACCGACCTTTTTTACGCTAAAAAGTTTTTTTTATAGGCGCAAAGGTCGGTATTTACGTTGCTATTAGCATCGAAAAAGAACGGTCGCTATATAAATATCGCTATATAGCGACACGGGTAAATGTCGCTATATAGTGACACTGGTAAACATTGCTATATAGCGACGATTAACAGAAGCTTCAAAAAACATTAGTGGGACGAAACTGGGCCACAGCAAGCCCTGCTTTTCCCCACTAATGTTTTTTTTTTAGTAATTACAAAAGAATATTTTTTGTTACAAAATTTCCCTTGTGAAAAGTGTGATACAAAATCGCTCAAACGAGCCAAGTGACAGAAGCATATACATGTCGAAGATATACAACATTGTTTGTTACAAAATTACCCTTTCGAAAAGGGTGATACAAAATCGCTCAAACGAGCCGCCATACAGAAGCATATACATGGCGAAGTATATGAAAACTACTACTACTGCTCATCCGAATCGTCGTCCTCGTCCTCATCCTCGTCGCAGTGGCCAAATCCCTGGCCCTCGTTAGCTGCGCCTGATCCCTACCCCTCGTTGAAGTCGTGTAAGCCTAATCCCTCATCACCGCTCACCTCCACTGATGGGACGTTCGAGCTTTGATTCTAAGAGTGAAACCATATTAATTGGAAATTAGATTGGAACTTAAAGAATAAAATAGTTTAAAAAGTGAGATTACAAGTAGGAGTAGATTTATACCATGCGAGCAGCCACCTCAGCCCAATCGACCGTTGCTCCCAGCACCTCATGCTCAATAAAACATGGCTTTGTTCCTATGTGGAATCTACGTCTCATCTCTGTGTCTATGGGAAGGCGACCGATCACAGCTTGCTGTGGGCCCAATTTAGGAGAGTTAGATAAAGTGCATGCAATATGTAGTAAAATAAATAGAACAATACATTAAATGAGAAGAAGTAGACTTATCACGATTGCCTCGAACACCAACCGTCCGCCTACACCAAAGTGCAAAGTACCTATGGAGTCCAGCCATCTCCTTGCAGCCCTCCTATGACCCTCCAATAGTTCAGGATGTTCCCTGTACTGCTTCTTGAAAAACTTCCAGTCAGCTTTGTCTGCCCTGTTGGGTTTAGCCTTCCCCTTTGCGATGGAAATACGCAAGGTTGATCTACGATGCTTCAAGAAGACCCCCATGCGGTCTTTCATGTAATCCGAATTGAACTCCCAATCTGGGGGGTTAGGATATTGGCTTTTCAATTCATCGATGAGGGGAGCTTCCAAAATCCATAGTCTTCGTTCGCAAGGAAAGAAGGATCCTTGTATCCTTTAGATCCTACCGACCAAAAGAGCCCTCCTTTCCATACAATGCATGAGCTAGTTCGGTTTGTTGGAAATGGACATGCGGGGTTGCTTGGTTATTGCAATCGGTTAAACAATGCTCAGTCAATGGCTATGCAAGCAAGCGAGATGTGTAGAGCCCAAGCAGAGATGCTAGCACATTTAGGAAATAGCACCATTGTTGCAATGCATAACTCTATGCAGGATCTTCAAAGGGAGAACTAGGATATTTATGATAAAGCCAAAGCATTGGACTTGGAGCGAAATGCATTGGACTTGGAGCGACATAAATTAGAAGAGTCACTCTATAAGCTAGCTGAGTCCAAAAAAGGCTTGGAAAGATCTATATACAATCAAGTACGACGAGCCATAGAGAAGCAACGATAGAAGGTAGAAGAACGAGTGCAAAAGATGAAAGAAACACCTTTGGGATTGAAGGAGAGGAAAAGAAGGTACTTACATAAATGGATGCATTGGCACCCACTGGTGGTGCTAGAAAGAGCAGAGTCCAAGCTACAAGGTTGGTTATCAAATGTTCCAATGAGATTACACTCTTTTGTGCTACACTGTTTGTGACAAAACTTTTATGGTGTTCTTCTTTAGGAACATCATGGAAGATGTGATGGGAAGAACAGACGGGGATGATATTGACGGTTCATATGCTCTAGCTAATTTATTGAAGTCAAGTGATGTCATTGGGATACTAAGGGTCCCAAGACACAAGCGCCTACTTGTGCAAGTTGCTGAGGAGGTGATGAAGGACTTCAAGGATATTGTGGATGCAAAGGAGATGCTTGCAGCTTGTGATACTGCCCGTGTAAGTCGTGAAGCTCACATCTGTTTTCAAAATTTTCAAGTATGCTATTTTGGGAAAGTATAAGAAGTCTACAATGCCCCTACCTACACCTTGGTCTGTGAGACGTGCACGGCGAGAAACAAACCAATGTGCAGGGTACCATTGCATAAGGGGCACAATTAATTGGAAGAGTAAAAAGAAATATGGCTTGCAAACCTTTGAGATGAATGCTTTCAACAATGTCTACTTAGATGTTGAGAAACTGCAACAAGCAATGGTCGAATTCTATGGCATGAGAGAAGATGGTAAGAGGAAATCCATTATAGCATTGCACTTAGTTCATTTCCTATATCATGTTTATCCTAACGATTTTTCTCTTTTATTGTACAGATTGCAATGGAAAGCTCATATTTGTCATCAAAATGGATGAAGCTCAATTGGTGAAAGAACACAAGTTAGAGAGAGTCAACATCTGGATTATGAATAAAGCCTTAGCCTTTGTTCAAGGGGACGAAGAAGTATACGTAGAGCAAGATTTCTCAGTGCAATCAGAGAAAGATATATGGTGGCTTGTAGCATTTGAGACTCCAAAAGAGTGCCATGAGACATTGAAGTGGGTTCTAGATAGAACAGGAATCCCATGGACCATCCGAAGACAAGAGGAAGGGCAAACATTGACAGTCGATGGCCATGGAACCTTTCAAGTTGAATGGCATCTTGCTGGTGATTTGAAAACCCTCAAGTGCTTGCATGGTTGTGATACAGGGGCAAATGCAATGAACACATACCTTTATTGCATGTGTTCGCAACATAAGCAAAAGACTGGCTTACAATGGGAGAATGGCATTCTATCTTGCAGCCAAACGACGCAAGCTCCGAATCGCCACAAGAAGGATCCAAAGTGGGATCCCATCTTGCCCATCCCACTTGAGAGAGTACACATATGTACTTTACATGCAGAACTGCACGTACTTGATAAGTTGTTGTATTTGCATCTTGTTTATGCTTGGAATTTAATTCCGCAAGAAGTATCCGCACGGTGCATTGGAGAAGCTGAGAAGTTATTGTCAGAGATGGGATTCCATGGAGGACATGTCAAACTTAAGGAGAATAAGAAAATGTCTGGGGCAACACAGAATCTTCATGCAAAACTGTCCATGGGTGGAGGGAAGGCAAGGAGATTCCTATCGAACCACAATCTCGACAAAGACAAACATACATTGTCTCAAACTCGTCTCAAAGTAGTTTGGGTTGGGAATACTAGAAAGCATTGTGTGAATGCACGACCAATAAGGCTTCTCATCCTCAAGTAGCAACTTTGAGAGGTAAAGTATGGACAAAGGTAGATGCATTGATAAAATTGCTTCGCCAGGTTCAAATCGATGAGATGTATTATGAAAGGTTCATGATGGCTGTGAAAGAGTTTATGCAATTAATGGTGAAAGCATGGGGGGAGTCGCACATCACACATTACATGGTAATCTTGGCACCATCGTAATATTTAGCACTTGCTTTATAAATAGTTTTTGTTGCTGATTTGGTTCTCATCCTGTTTGCAGCATATTCTCTATGCACACGGACCATGGTTTGTACAAATTTGGGGTCCTTTGTCAATTTGGAATACACAAGGCATGGAGAAGTCGCAATATAGAACCAGGACAGCCTACTTCAAGAACTCAAGGCATGGTGGTGGTGTCACTCGCAGCAATGCATTGCATGAGATGTTCGACTGGTTTTTTAGATGTTTACTAGGAAGTACTTTGAAGTCTGAAAAGGCAAAGGCATTAGAACTTGCAAAAGCAGTTCAAATTGTATCAAAGAATAGAAGGCATAGTGCTTGGAAAGCATCCATAGGGAGTCAAGGAGTCACACGACGTTGGTTGCAAGCTAGAGTGAGAGAAGGGAGCAGATGTGTCCAACCACCAACAGAAGCTATGGTGTAATTGTATACAAATATGAAATAAATATATTGCTTATTTTGACCAAAATTTGTGTACTCACTCTTTAATATCATGCTTATTTTGACCACAACTTTTGTACTCACACAACGTTGGGGAAAGTGGGGACATGGTGAAGGAGGGAGGAGAGAAGGGAGGGGCATGGGGCAGGGCAAGGGGAGGGGTGGAGTGTAGCAAGGGTGGGGGGAGGGGGGGATGGGGTATGGGGGAGGACGACGGGTGTGGGCAGGGCAAGTAGGGGGAGGGCAAGGAGGGGAGGGCAATGAGGGTGGGGGGGGGTTGGAGGGGTTAGGGCGGGGACAGGGGGCATGATGAAACCCTAAATGTAATTAAAAGGGATGTCAAAACATGATGGGCCCTTATAAAAAGTTAAAAAAAACCCTAACTCTCATTATTCAATGGCAAGAGTGAAGAACACTACTAGACCCACTGGATGCCACATCCACCCTTCCTCCCCTAACTCCACTCCACCACCTCTGTGGCATCCACGCACTGTTATTGATAAATTTGTCTAAGGAAAAAGGTATTAATATGTGTGTGTGTTTGTATGTGTGGCAATAGTATAATAAAATATGGTGTGGATAGGGACTAGGGTTGAGGTGGCAGGGCATGACAATGTGCCACCCTTCCACGTAAGAGGACCCATAAGGTGTGATGTACATAATCCATGGTAGTAATATTATAAAATGTAAGGTGGCATGGCTCCTCCATGTGCCACCCCTCCACCTAGGCTACATTTAGTGAGATATGGCTCAAAGTCCATGGGAGAAGTAATATAAAATAGGTGGAGATGGATATAATATTGGGTTATTCCCTTCATATAGGATAGGCTCATGTGGGGGAGGTATAGAAGGTCCAAGAGAGCAAGTTAAATAATGGGGAAAGTAGGATGAGGTGGCAAGATTCCTTGTGCCAACCCTCCACTTTTCCTCCTAGAGGTTTGAACATATTATAAAATTGGGAGAGACCAAGGGAGTATCATAGACTTGAGATATGGGGCTTGATTTATGTGGAAAAATGAGGCAAAGGGTTGTCGCACACAATTGAGAGTGCGTAACTGCCTAGCCCACATGGGAGACTTTTCCACACACACCATACATGTGGGAGGATGCATTTATTGGGAGAGAGCCCCTCTCTTGGCTATAAAAGGAGGGGGCTATTCCTTGATGAGACATGCTCATTCTTGTAAAGCCACCTAGCTAGTACTTTGATTTCTCCCTTCCCTTCCTTTCAAAATAAAGCATGGTCCTCTTCCCTTGATGTCTCCATCTTTACATTCCTCCTCCCATCATGTACATGCTTCTCTTCCCCCTCTCCCTTTCCCCTTGTGTCATAGTCTCCCTCTTTATTCCCTGCCCTTCTAATTCCTTTTCCCCTCCCATGATAACGTTTCGCCCTCACGTTCTCCTTTCCTCTATGGCCCTCGAGCATCGCCATGCTTAGCCTCTAGCCTCTGGTCCTGATTTATTTTCCGGCTAATAGAAATGGTGTGGCTACTGGGATTGAAATCTCCACGGCTAGTGGTGTAAAACCTGTTACTCCTATGACTTGGTGCGGCTCTGCAGCCTCTTCCATGCACAGTTCTCTACTTTTGCACCTCCAAACTGTGTACCTTCCCTGTCCCTACGGGTGCAAAACCTCCCTGCTTCTGCATTTTCAGTGTGCCTGCTTTCTGCTCACGGTTCCTGCGTGTATTCTGGCTGACAAATCTTCTGCTCGTACTGGTTGCATCTATAGAATTGTAACATCTGTGCTCCTTCTAAGTTCTTGTGCACGCATTCGCTTCGTGCGTCTACTGTGTTCACCCGCGCGATAGTTTTTTGGGCTCCTGCGTGGGGAGTGTACTCTTGCTGTAAAAAGAAAAAGTACTTCATTTCATGTGCTCTATTCACATCTCCTGCTAGATCGCCGATTCGGAACTTTTCCAAGGCCACTTCACGGACGCACGCCACACGAGGAGGGTGGATATTTATGTCACTTCTCGATGAGTTTAAGGATTTGCTGCCTGGTCCTCCACTCATTACGGGTACCAATTGGCGAGATCTCTTTCTTGATCTTCACGTCGACCTTCAACGGCTGATTGTATAGTGCATTGTTCAAGGAGACGACGGGTGGGATGATATACCATGGTTGGTTCAAGGTGAAGAACTATTGATAAGCTGGGAGAGCTTTGATTTTAATTCTACTCATTGTGCCGTGATCGAGCTACTTGCTGCTTCGGAGGTAATAAAAAGGGTATCCTTCATCGAAGGGTGGGATGCTCCCCAAGCTTGGGGGGAGATTTGGTGCATCTGCTTGTTAATTCCTATGGATAAGCTCGTCTTGAATGGTTTATTCTCAATCTCACTACAAAGGTTTCTAGGCCTCGGCTATGGTTGGTAATGTTTCAACCAAGGAATCCATTTGTACCTAATCAACCTTTTGTGCCTCATTTCGAGCTTCAAGTTGTAATTCTTTTTAGTCTAAAGATAAACTATCAACAAAGGATTGCAAGTTTATTTGGTGCTGAATGTTTGGCTCAAGTGTTGAATTCTCCCCACCCTCTCCTTCTACCTATCTTGGACTACCGAGAAACTTGGGATGTCCGAATTTTAGTCTTGGTGTGATGACATCTTGGATCCTTCAATTTGATGGAGCTTACAAACCTTCGACCAAGGTTGCTGGCGTGGGTGTGAAGCTCACTTCACTGGGTGGTGAGGAGTATTGTTATAGCAAGTCTACACCTGCAAGTACTTGCAATCAAGCTGAGTACTCAGCGCTCATTTTTGGGCTACAAAAGGCACAAGAACATCACGTCAAGCAACTTGAAGTGCAAGGAGATTCTCAACTAGTGTGTGAACAAGTTAGTGGAAGGTGAAAGGTGCGGAGCAAAGGCTTGGTTCCACAACATCAACAAGCATTGGAACTTTGCAACCAATTTGAAGAGGTAAAAATTCAACATATCCCTCGAGCTCAAAATCTAGTTGCTAATTTCTTGGCACGTGAAGCTTGTACTTCAATCATGCATGACGCGAGTGGAAGCACCACCCCAATAAAGCTACAAGCCACGAAGGAGGGTGATCATTTGTAAGGAATGCAAAGGTTGTGGTCATCACGAAACTAAGTGTTGGGCATACTTGATACGAGTTTACCGACTTTGGAAGATCATCAGAAAGGTCCTCAAGGACATTTCTCAAAAGAAGGATGCCAGACCACACACCCCTTGAAGAAATAGCATGGTGACTACAAGAACTGGAAGAAGCTGAAGGTGGTGTGCAAGCTCTCCAACTGTTGACATTTGTCATGGCATTCTTGTTTGCCTTGATGAACAACCTCATGCAGTGCCATGTCTCTAACCCTCGCTTGTAAAGATGGATGTGATATCATGAGGGTTGGTCCTTTTAAGATTGTCTACGTGCTATTCTATGCTGAAGATTCTTCCCGTGTAGTATTTCACAATACACCAGTCACTCCCTACCCTGCCTATGTGTGCTTTGTGGATGTATCTTCACCCGATTTTCAATTCAAGCTTCCTCTTTCTATTGTTTGTCCATAGATAAGCCTCGTCTTGCCTCTCTCTTTTCCATCTTCCAAGCATGGCTGACATTCCCGTGTTTTGTGGATGGGTGGAAGAAAATCCAAATGAGTATCTTGTGGCCTTCAAGCGCCGTTGTGTTTCTCTCAACTTTCTTACTGAAGATAGATGGTTGTTGGTTCTTCCCACATTTCTAGAGGGTTTGGCTCAAGTGTGGTATGAGAAGCACGCCGAAGACGTTCGCCAAAGCTAGCCAAGGTTAACAGCAATGATGATTGAGTATTTCGGCAAAGAAGAGGAGTCGGAGAATGTGTACCTGCAGGAGGCAAACTTGAAGTAGTCAGAAGGTGAGACGGCACGTCGATATGTGGATCGAGCGGCCGTGCTCTTGGACCGTTTAATTGCCATGCAGGAGGACAATGCCGGATTTCGAGATGGAATGACTCAGCATGTGTTGGGCTACCTTGTAGCAGGAGCAAGTGACGAATTCCGACTCAAGCTTAAATGGGAGAATCCAGAAACTATGGTGCTAGCAAATGAGATTGCTCAAAAGTTTGATAAATTTCAGAGTGATCCTGCTTCAAAGAAGGCGATTGTCCCTTCGCAACCCCCTCAATTCTTGCAACAACAACCTGGGGGGTCTAACTCAGGGGCATACCCCCACCCCTCATTAGGGATGTATCCACCACCTCCACCTCAAATGTATGGTCCTCCCTTAGATGCTTACCCTCAACAAGGTGTATATTCTCAACCTCCACCTCGAAGATTTCCCCAGCCTCACCCACGAGCCCCCCTCCTTTCTACTCCCTCGGTCCCTCCAGCTAAAGAGGCCCTTCTTGCAAAAGAGCCCGAAGTCAATGACCTAGCCAAGGCCCTGAATGATCTTCAGCTTGAGATGGTGGGCATCAGAAATCAAGCCAGCCGCCCTCCAAGAGACCGAGCTAATGTTGTATGCTACGATTGCCACCAGAAAGGTCATTATTGCACGGAATGTCCCAATATTCCAAGGGTGAATCTTCTAAGTGAATCTGGCACTGAGGATTCTGATGTAGAGATCCTTGACCTCGAGAAAAGAAGTAGTATCACCTCAGACCCCTCTCCAAACCATGGACCAGGCCGCCCCAGGAAGAAGGTGTCCTTCTCAGAGCCCTCAGATGCTGAGATGGCAAAACCACCAATAGAGAAGACTAAAAGATCTCGCAGGAGTAAGTGGTCTCCCTCAGATTTTCCCATCACCTCGGGGCAAGAAGACTATTCGATCGTTCAGGACCTTGCTCATCATTCTTTGAGCATCACGCTCCCTCAACTAATAGCATTAAGCCCTAAGGTGAGATGTGAGCTGTAGCAAGGGCTCTCAACAAGGAGGAACAAGAAAAAGGGAAAGGTAAGAGAGGTATCTTCTATCTCTGAAGAAATTGATTGGCACCCACATACAGTCGATGTCATCAAAGATAATTGCCATGTCAAAAATGTGTGTGTTGATGGGGGAGCTGCATGTAATATCATGGTGCCCCGAATCACGAGGAAATTGAATTTGAAATGTACAAGGGGTTCCTCCACTCAAATCAAGGTAGCAAATGGTCGATGACTCGCCACCCTAGGAGTCATTGAGGATTTGCCCATCACTGTCAATGGGTGTTGACCACCACTGTCAATTTCTATGTAGTGGACATTGAATATACAGGCAAGAGTTACCCAGCCATAATCGGGAGACCATGGTTGAGAAAGAGTGATGCAGTCAGCTATTGGAAGACATGACACATGTCTTTTGGTGCTTCTAAGGAGAAGATCCCGGTGCAACCCGGTGCCACGGAACCAGAAGAAGAAGAGGAGCAAGACAGTGATACTTTCATCCTCGGTGTCTGAATCAATGGAAGAATCAGACAGGGGGGAGGAATTCTCAGAGGAGGAAGTTTACATGATGGGGGTGTCTCTGACCCCGCCACCTGCAGAAAAGGTAACAGCTAGTCCTCAACAGCTTGAATCTATGCTTTCCCCAGACCTCACTCCAAGTGAGAAAGATGAGTTCCTAGAAATGTTCAAAGATTTCCCTGACCTTTTCACAACTAGCTACCGCCACCTTCGCCATGTGACTACCATAGAACACAAGATAGAGCTTAAGCCTGATGCGAAGCCTGTAGCTCAGAAGTATCGGAGATTAGGACCCCTACATACTGATGCTTTGCGCTCAGAGTTGCATAAACTTGTAGAAGCTGGGTTTATTGTTTCGGTTCACAATACTGAATGGGTTTCACCAGTAGTAGTCACCCCAAAGAAAAACAACAAGTGGCGGGTCTACATCGACTATAAGAAACTCAATGCGGCCACCAAGAGGGATCATCATCCTCTTCCCTTTCAAGACCTCATTCTTGAGAAGGTAAGTGGTCATGAGATGTATACTTTCTGTGATGGTTACTCTACGTTTTATCAAATCAGAATTGCCAAAGAAGATGTGCTTAAAACCACATTTTCCACACCCTGGGGACATTTGCATTCAAAGTAATGCCATTTGGCCTCACCAATGCCCCTGCTACCTTTCAAAGATTTATGCAGACGGTGTTCGCTCCTTATTTGGGGGATTTCTTGGAGGTGTTTTTAGATGATTTTTGTATATTCTCATCACGTAAGGAGCACGTCATGAAGGTTAGATTGGCCTTCCAAAGGGTCAATGATGCAAATGGTAGTCTCAACCCTGAGAAATGCACCATTGGAGCCACCCAAGGGAGGTTATTGGGACATATTGTCTCATCTGAGGGCGTCAAGCCTGACCCCGAGAAGGTAGAAGCTATCCTCAATCTCTCCCCACCAACAACCAAACGTCAGGTATGCTCATTTGTCAATCTAGCAGGATACTATCGCTGCTTCATTGATCAATATGCTGCTTTGACATGACCCATGACTATGCTATTAAAAGATGGGGTTGATTTCTCTTGGGATGAGGATTGTGATCATGGGTTTGCACAAATCAAGAATGCTCTGGCTTCAGAACCCATTCTATGCAATCCAGATTGGTCAAAGACTTTCTATATCAATCCTGGGTTTGGTGAGCACACTTTGGCAGGTATTCTTCTCCAGCAAGGGGAAGATCGGTTCATGTATCCCGTTCGATTTGCTTCTCGACAATTGCTCGACACTGAGCGATGCTATTCAGATGCTGACAAGCATGCCTTGTCTTTGGTGTTCTGCATTGAGAAATTTAGGCATTATGTGGCTGGAAAGTCCTTCTTTGAGTGGGTTACTTCAACAACCTTAACCTTATCTACCTTCAACTTCCTTGTAGGTGGAATTAACAATATGTCTCTCATCTTTATGTCTTGCCATTCCACAGGATGAACAAGCTTGTCATACCTCCATCTCACTCTGGACAAAGTGTTGAAGTCTTTGGCCATCAAAGTCACCCTGTGAGCATGGGCTGCTACCAACATTGCATCTTCAAAATATTTTTCCAAGTAATCCTCTGCCATTTCCTGTAAGGAAAGAATGGCAGTTCTGTTCCACCTGAACCCAAGGTGCCAACTATCACATATTTCTCTCCCCAGTCTTTGAAAAGGTGCCTTGGGGATTGCAAAGCCTATAGCTTTCTGTTGCTTCCTGATCTCCCTTAGCACACCTGCACCATGATTCAATCTCTTGGCCTTTTGCTTGAGCAGGCTCATTGGCTTACCCTTCCTGCCATGTGCAGCTCTTCCCTTTGGAGGCACACTAAATTTCTTGGTACCTGCCCCAGCTGCTGTTGCTGCAAGCCCTGGCCCTTTGCCAGCTTTCCTTGCAGTTGACTTGGTTCTTGCCATCACTCTGACAAACTGCATACAAAGCAATGGAAAGAGATTACAGACATGGAGAACATGTTTTGACAAAAAAAAGGCAATCACAGGGGTGGATGAAGCAACATAGAAAAATTTGCAATAAAACGCGATACGAGGAGTTTGAAATTCCTAACAGGTCCAAATCGCGTTTTCCTGCAAAAAATGACATGCTGGTGCATTCCTACAGTGATTTCTCTATCTTTACAACTAAATACAGTATGAATGGAGTTTATGCAAGAAGAGTACAGCCATGGATAGCTATGGAAGTCACAAAACCAGAATGACAGGGGTGGATGAAGCAACATTTCAATATTTGCAACAAAACGCGATTTCAGCTGTTTGAAATTCCTAAGGCCTTCTCCTCGCGTTTTCCTGCAAATTCATGAGGCAGCATGCTGGAATATGCCTTTAGTCATTTGAAGATGTTTGCATGTCCATGTAGGATGGATTGAGTCTATGGAAGGCAAGAAGTGTGCACAGACTGAAGGAAGAACCCATAAGTACAGTTTTACCCTCACATGCAAATATCACACTTGAAGATCTGCATTCCTACACTGATTTCTCTATCTTGACAACTAAATAAAATATGGACTGAGTCTATGCATTTCCATGCAGGATGGATTGTTTCTATGGTAGGCAAGAAGATTGCAGAGACTGAGGGAAGAACCCATTATTACTGACCTGAAATCTATCTGTGGATGTGCTGTGCTGCTGATGAGTACCCTGTGCTGGGGATGAACCTATGCTGCTGGTCAGGATGCTGATGTTGCAGAGTATGGAGGTAGGGAGGCAAGAGAGCAGAGATTGGAGGGCAAGAGGGCTGAAACAGGACACCACAAATAAGTGCAAAATACAAATAAGGCATCTACTAAATCCCACACGTGTGGAATGTAGTCGTTTTTCACACGTGTGGATGGGACCCAGATCTCTTGGAGTTTGAAATTTGGCACATGTGAAAGGTACACTTTATGCCTTGGAACTTGTGCCATTCATGATTTCATAATCAATTCCACAACCACTCTTCCCTCCCATGCCTCCCAATCTTTCATCCCTGCCAGGACCCTCGCATCTTCCATTTCCTTCTCTCTCTGATCCTTTCCTACCCAGCACACTCCATCCAGACTGCAACCTGCCTGAAGACTACTACCACTGCCAGATCTCCAAGTTACCTAGAGTGCAGAGTTCAAGCTAGTGAAAGAGCAGGAGATTCACCAGTGCAACTCCAACAACATGGAAAAGGGAAAAAAAGGTCAGAATTCTAGATTGTTTTCAATGTTTTTTGACATATATTTCTTCCATCCATTGGATTTTTTATGTCCAAATGTCTTCACTCAGCTGCACCCTTCTTGTTACATATTCAATTGATACTGTCCAAGAATGTGGTAAATCACCCAGGAATTTGATTGGAGATGGATATGAATAGAACCTAGAAATTTGCAACAAAATGCGAGGAGAGTGGTTTATACATCTCTAAATAGCCCATATCGCATTTTGCTGCAAATTCCTGTTGTTGACACATTCCTCATGAAAAGCTTCACTCAGCTCCAGCCTTTCTCTTGCATATCAAATCATACTGTCCAGGAATTAATGAGATGAACCTAGTGTTTGATTTGACATGCATATGAACAGAACTGGAGAATTTGCAACAAAATGCGAGGAGAGTGCTTTATATTTTCCAAATGGTCCCCCATCGCGTTTTGCTGCAAATTCCTGTGTCTGATTTGGTTCTCACTTCTACCTCATTGTTTTGCTATCTTTAGCCCTGTGGAATTCTTCCTTGATGATGAGAAATGTTTTTGCTTTGGAACAGTTGACTCCCAGGCCCCACCTTTCAAGAGGAAGCTGGACTTTTCTGCTGCTATTATTAGACCACAGCAATCACTAGGTGAGTCATGAGAGCTCATGAAGGAATTATCTGGTGATATCCTATGCATTCACTGATTGCATATGTCAGCATATAGAATTCAAAGTATATAAGTTTTTGAACAGGCAAAAAGAAGAGACTGGAGCAGAATGCTGATTCTTCCATCACAAAACAAAAGGAACGAGAAGAGGACAAGTCTCCAGATTTGCTCCTATTTGAGTTTCTTCACAAATGCAAGGCTCAGAGTAACTTCCACATATACCACAGTATTTTCAACATGGAGTTTACAATGAGCTCTGTACTGGAGCATCACAAAGATTTTCTTTCAGACTATTGGGATACCTTCAAAGAACTGACAGAGGCAGGAAGAATTGTGGAAGGAGAAAAGGTTTTTGTGCATATAAATCATATTGTCTCCATTGACAGGCTGAGGTACCATGTGAACAGAAGATTTGACAGCCTGCCTGATCAATATAAATTCAACTGTAACTTGCACACCAGAAAGTGCAGAGTGCTTGAGGAAACCATGGCATTCCTTATGTACATTGTCTTCAGTCAGGAGTCTTTGGATGAACAAGGGCAGGAGACTGAAGAAGAAGACACATCTGAAGCAGAGGAAAAAGAGGATGTTTCTTTGGTAACAGAAATGGCAGAGCAAGAAGAAGATATCAACCTTCAGGATGAGGGGCTGCAAGTGCTGCTCTTGACCTTGTTCAACTGAGGACAAAAACTCTTAGGGGAGCTGATCCAGTTGAAGATTTTGATGTTCAGAGTAGCAACTATGTAGTGCCCATGCTTCCAGGTGTCTTGATTGGTGGAAAAGATTATGTTTTCCTCCATGATATAGAGTGTATGTTCAATTTGAGGGAGGACTATGCCATTTCCCTTATTGCCCAGGCTTCAAGGCTTGACAAGGAGGTTGGCATAAAGGATGACCATTCACTACTGGCTTTGGAAACGATTTTTTATCCTGCAGAGGCCCTTACTTTTTATTTCAAAGAGGCTAAAAAGTTCCAAGAGCCAGATGAAGCTGCCTTCCAGCTCACACAGGAAGCTATGAATCTCTCAGCACTATACACAGAAAAGCCTAAAGAAGAGGCTGGACAAGAGGGGAGAGGAATAAATCTTTGGAAAGATGAACTGCTTGTTGCTGATGAAAATGAGAAGGTACTTCAAATCAAATACTTTGTCTTCTGCTTAACTTTGTTTTGTAGGTAGTGTATTGTCTCACTCCAATCTTTTGATATGTGGCAGCTACAAATTGAGGATGACACATTCCTCCAGAGATCAACTGGAAGCAGGCCGGTTGGGTTTCGCCAAATGTCAGGCCTAGCTCATTATATTCATGATCTAGGCAGTGCTAAGATCTTGATTTACCATAGGCAGTTGAGCAACAATGGAGAAGCCATTATTTACTTCTTAAAATGTTTGTCCAGGGCTTTAGGTGGACATGATCTTTCATGGCAAAAGGAAAAGATCATTTTGATAGAGAGGTTGTATGCCATAGATATATTTGGAGATTATGTGAATAAGCAGGCCTCTAGGGCCGCTTACTTTTTGTCTTACACTTCTTATGCATTAGCATGTGGTGTTAAGGAGCCCAAATGTCTGGAGGGATATGGAAAACAGAAGCTCATAAGGTTTTGAGAGCCACCCATGATTGCATTAGGCCACACAATCCAAGAAGAAGAACAGGTGGAGACAGCTGAAGAAAAGGATACCCCTCCCAGACAAGCAACAGAGGCAAGCATTGATAAACAGATAGTCGACATCAAGCCAATAAAGAAGAAAAAGACTCCAATCAAGATAAAAAAGAGAGTTCCGATCGGCAGGCCCTAGGAGAAATAGGATTTAGTCATCAAATATAGCACAAACATTATATTAAAGTTGAACTGATTTGTACAAAGTCTTTGATATCTGGTATGATCTTGTATAAATGAACAATAAGTTGAAGATGAAATGATTTGTACATTTAGATAGAGTGGTGTCGTTAAATATTAAACAAACAATATATTGAAATTGTGAACAAATTGTATTACGTTTAGATCATATGTTTCACAAAAGAAATACTTTTGATGCATAACACCAAGAGTCACTTGTTCCACAAAAAAAAAATCTATTGATTGAGTTTGAAAACATGTGGACATAGCACCAATAAGTTACAAATGAGTCCTATTCATGTTTACTTGTCCATTTATGGTTTCTAAATATCTTCGATTCCCTCCATTGTCTATGTCTCTCTGCTGCCATTGAATTGTCTAGAGTTTGCCTTCGTCTTTGCTTTTGGGCTAGAAGAAAAGCATTAAGCTTGATTTTGGAGCTAGCAACTTTTCTTTTAGCATGCAGCCTCTGTAGTATGCCTCGATAAAACCATTGGAAGACTTCCTTTAGACTATTTGCCTTTTGACTCCCTCCATAGTGTTGTGTGTGTCTGAAAAATGCATTACGTGCCATGTAGTGAGACTTCTCCATGCCTTGGGTAGACCAAATTGCTGGGCATCCATACTTTTTGACAAAATAGGGAAGGTGGTTGTAGATGATATGCTGTAAGACATAAGAATGCATAGTAAGTAATAAAAAAAAGAGGATCACACTTAAGTAAAAGAAAAAGACAGAACCTTACCATGTAGTGAGTTATATTGCAGGCTGTCCACGCGTCTTTCATTGACTTCCCAAAATGTTTAATTGCCTCCTCAAAGTTCTTGTAATCACTCTTTGTCCATGTTACTTTGTCACAGAACATGAAGAGTAGATCAAGAGACCTCCACACCTCTGCCTTCCTATTTCATGCTTCCCCATCTGCCTCATGATCTTTCACAGCATTATGGACTTGCTTCCACAATCCATAATTAATCTTTGAAACTGTTCTACCTTGCCTTACTTGCTTACTGTGTTTGGGTCGAGACAAGAATCTTCTTGCCTTAACACCACCAATAGAGGGCTTGATTGGTACCTCCTTGCCATTGGTAGACTTTTTAAAATCCTTTGTGATTTGAACATCTCCTCCATGCAGACCTATATCGGATAACACTTTTTCCAATGCTTGAAGAGCATCCTTTCTATTTTTTTCGGGACGGAGTTTCCAAGCAAATCCAATATATAAAAATACCAATTTCTCAATAATTCGACATAGACCTTGCAATGTGCAGATGTGAACATTACATAGTGGAATGTCTAGAATGGCCTTGAAGTCAGGGTCAACTTTATCTCTATTAGGTGCTCTCTTCCACCATTTTGAATCCATTACTTGAGCTGATTCCTTGCAATAAAGACAAGGAGACTTTGAGTTGCCTCCTTTACTAATGTTATACATGCACTTAAGTGTTTTAAGATCCCCGGCCATGTGCCACTCTACTTGAAAATCACCTTTTCCTGCAACATGGAGATTCTCGCCTTGCACTTGTCTTTTGATTATTCTTGGTATTTCCGTGTGTTGAAACACCCAATCTAGTGTTTCATGGTCTTCTGTCTTCACCTGCCAGATTATAGAAAACAAAAGTCTTACTATAACAGATTTGAAAACAATGACCAAAATCAAGTATAAAACAAAAAATGATCATACCTGGAACGAGCCTAACCACCATATGTGTTTCTCTGACTGCACACTAAAATACTTCGAACTCGCTTCAGTCAATGATGTATCAATTGCTCCATTCATCAATGTGATAGTAACTCTTTCCATTTTCTTTTCCTTTACAACCTCACACTCATCCAGTTTGATAACAAATTTCAAAATGCCTTTGCACTCCTCAAATGTTATTCCATAAAACTCGACCATTCTTCTTTGAAGTTGTTGTAGATCTACAAATATATTGTTCCAAGGATCATACACAGTGGTTCCTTTACCACCATGAAATATTTCTTCAATATGGATATATTGCCTAATAAATTCATCTATACTTTCATTCAAATGACCTCTTATCCTCCACACGGTTGCTGGATTTGGCCGTAAAACTCATTTAATCCTTTGATCTTTCAAAGTTGAGGATATTGCATGGAAAATTGAACTATATCCCTTCCTGGTAACTCCACTAACATCAAGAGCCTCTTGGATTATAGTGCCATCAACTTGATTATTGGAGACAAAGTCCTCTACAACATTGCGTTTGACTGTTTTGTATTTTTTTTCCTCAATCAAACCTTTTGCTACACTACAAGAAAGCAATCCTTTCATTTGTTTAACAGGAAGAAGGTTCGGGTCCATATTTTCTTTTACAGGCTCCAATAATTTCCTGTAGTAACAACACAATATGCCTATATCATTCAGCACCTCCATTCTTGTTTTGCGATAATCGACGAAATAGATATAGTCATTTGAGAGCCTTTTTGAGTATACAAAATGATAAATTTCAATCTAACCTTGCTTCCTGAATTCGTTGCTTGCATCCACCAGTCCCAGCCTTCAAATTTGCAATGTTTTTAATCTTCCTGCTACGTAGTCTGTCTCCAAGCACGGTTCTCTTCTTTCTTGCTCTTGTCAACTCTTTTTTACTCTTTGAATGCTCCTCAATTTCATTCTGCAACTGCTGCTCCAATTTTGCACGAATGGCTATCTCCTGCATCTTGGCCCCCTTTTCTTGTAGGTACATCATTTTATACATTTCCGCAAATGCAGATTGCGCTGAAATATAACCAAGAAGTTCATTTTGTCCATCGCCAGCAAACCTCAGTAATGTGGTGGGATTGACAAATGGAGGTGTAGAGTTTTTTACTTGACATTTTGGATATATGCTTCCATCGCACCATAAGTCAATATGTTGAAGCCCTTCTCTTCTCATATTTTCCCGCTGTTGAGTATTCAGCACCGTATCCTTTCGTCTTTTTTGTGCTGGAGCATATTGTTCTTCTAAGTCGATGTGAAGATGGTGTAATCGCTTCTTCTGAGATAGTGACTCACTAGTATCGGCCATTTTTTGTGCTTCTGAGGTTGCGAAGTTTGTTTTTCGATCTCATAGTCATTTTGTAACATGAATCGTGGAAGTGTGGCGGTATCCATGTGAATATTTTTAAAACTTGCAATCACCAAGTTCAGTGATGGATTCTTTATGAAAGGCCTGCACATGTCGGCAAAAGAGATGCGGAATCTTTGGTAAACAAAAAAAAATCTAAGGAGATATTTAATGCAAAATCGTGTTAGTCAGACAAAAGATTATCTTATTCCTTTTTGAATTGACAGTTCTGTAGTCCTTACTGACAGTTCTGAGCCACATTTCCGTATTTTACTATTTTTGAGGTCTTTTAGGAGAGAAATAAATAAAAAAATAGTGAATTTCTTACAGGGCCCCAAAATGAGTTCCCTTTTTCCCTAATGGTTGGCCCCATGGTCTAGGCATTAAGAAGATGTAGAAGTCAACTTTTGAAGCTGTCATAAGTTTGACAAAGCAAGGCATGGTAGAGGTTGAAAGCATCTCCCAAAAATACACACATTGATTCCATGTTGAAAGATGTAGTGCTACTACACTCATTTATTGTGCCTTCCATCTCTTGCATTTTTTATGTTATTAATGTAATTTCTATAGATTACATTGTAGCCATAGAGTAGGACCTTAGATAAAAAAATGGGCTTAATTAAATTAAATCATATTCAATATATAATGCTATCACCCATCCATACCATCAATATGCTTTTACCATTATCCTTCTATGAAGGAGGGATGCTTTGTCTTTCAATACATGTGGTCTTTACCGTACCCCAAGTGCCCATGAGGTGCTACTCTAGTAGCGTGCCTACTCTCCTTTGCCAAGATAGATTGGGAGATGCAAACATTCATTCATGACTATGAAGGAGCTAACAAGAAATAAAACACATAAGAAGATGACATGATAAATGATATGTTTGCAAAAAAATTCCCAAGGTTCCCTTGCCTTATGACTTGCAATTGACTATAAGGCCACCACTTCTCTTTTAACCTATAGATTATACTTTGAGAGAAGTAGTATTGCAAAGTGATGGTCATGGCGTCATAGCTTATCTTCTAAGACTTGACTCAATTGCCCTTTCAGAGTTTGAAAGCGATCTATTTCAATGTTTGGCATCCTAATGGATGGAGGGGTTGGTATAAAGCGGCCCTCCTATGTTTGTCATTTGTGTGGGGAGCCCTGATCATTGGCTACCCCTCCATCATTTTCACATTGAGCTCTCCTCCATTGCCTTCCCTCACGTACGTTTCTTTTGTTTTATGATGGTTGCATGCTATTATATGAGCATCATATTGAAGCATGGTATTCCTACTGTCCCATCCATAGGGCTCCACCATTACCCTCCATTGCAGCTGTAGAGCTTCGATGCCTTATGCTACACCATTACCCTCCATTGCAGCTATAGAGCATCAGTGCCTTAAGATCTACAATTTTTCAAATTAGGTAATCATTGTTCAATCGAGGTTGTAGGTGATACAATGATAGAATCTGCCTTTTTTATGAATGCATCACTCAACACAAATGATCCCACTAAGACCTATGTCATTTCATCTCCTAAATCATATTCTGATGTTGCTACTCCCCCAGCAAATGAAGGTGTAGCTCTGAGGCTATGGAAAGAGTCTAAGTTGATTGTTTCTATGATTCGAGGCTTTGTTGATTCCCTGGCCTTTGTCTTTGTAAGATGGGCTGCCTTGCAATCTGAAGTATTGCAATCCATTTTTCTACTCATGATTTCCTGTTTCTTTCATTTTGAACAAGTCTATTTTCTCATCTTGATTCTTACAAAGGTGCAAGCATATGCTTCCCAAGCTTCATGACTGTTCAAAGGTTGGAAACCTTGATAGGAGTTCATACTTGCACATGCCAATTTGAAATTCATGTAGATAGTCTTGGTTGATCCTATAAGGAGATTTGGGTCATTCAGAGAGCATCTGTAAGTGTTCTTGATGCCGTGCTTAGGGTTCATTTTCTTTTTCAATTTCATAACTTTTTTGTGTGTTATCTAGTGTAGCATCGGTGAATGTTTTGGACTTTAGGCTCTTTTACAAGTACATCAAAATTTTCTTTATGTCAAGAAAGTGACTTTCAAATCTACTTGCAGGTTCCAAGTTACAAGTAGAACCTTACTTTGAGCAGATGAACTGCGATTTTGAAGATGAAAGGAAACTGTTCTCTGAGAACTTAGGCCTTCCTGCAAGCTACATTCAGGCCAAGATGTCCCCTTTTAGGCCAAAATGTTGGGTCTCATGTGTATGTATCCTAAGTTTAAGTGTTTTATTTCTTTAAGGGAGCACGTCGGATTTTATTAAACTAGAAGGAAAGAAAAGTATTACGAATTACAACCAACTACACTGGGCAAACTGCCCACTGTCTATGGCAAGTATGTCCAAACATCGCACCATATGACAATATACATAGCACTATGAAGATCTAACATACACATTCCCACTAGCTTCCTCATGTTAGTTAGGCCCAACCTTAGTTATCCCTAGTAGCACACTCTCCGCCATGGCATGACTGATCTCATTTCTGAGGCTCCAGATACCCATAACGATGAAAGCAACAGAGACCCTTGGTATGTTGTTGTTGATACCTATACTTCAACTTGAGCAAGTATGGGCAAATTATTTCATTAAGCGTGTATCTGATCTAATAACAACACTTATTTCATTAATTCTCGACTCATATGTCTACTCTTGGACTAATCCCAAAAATCCTTCCCAATTGAAAAGTTTACTTTATGAAAATATCATTCGAGAATCAAAAGTTCACTTTTTGGCACTGTCATTTCCACATAATAAATTTTGCAATCTGTCTCTATAATGGTGCACTACTAATGGAAAAACTTTGATTAAATCCTACTTTTGCACTTCTTCTTTTTAACAATCCTATTCACGTTTAAAAAAAATCATGAGTTAAAAATTTAAATCCATGAAAAATCACTTTCAAAATAAAGACTTATTAATATAATTTAATCCAAAAGAATGCACTTAAAATTTGATGTAGAAAACTATAACACTCTTGAAGTCCCAAAAAATTTAAAGGTTAAAATAGACAAGAGGCATAGAAGACTCTTTAAATGTGCTCCAAAAATAGTAATAGCTATACTTGCAATTTTACAATGTCATATGTTTACAAGAAATATTGCTCTCCATGAGTCTTTGTACAAAGGAGTCTGACACAGAGCCTTTTCAATAACTCAATTCTGCCTTTACAAATGTGTTAAGTACAAATAGGTAACTAGTTTGTTTGAAAGTCCGATTCATTGTCACTTGTTGCCAGTTTGGAGCCCACCAAAGGTCCCTCCCACCAATTTGAGCATCCTAGGCCTTTGATTCATCCACCATCCACCTCCATCCAAGGGCCAAGGTTGATCAATTTCAAAATAAAGATACCCATGCTAGTTCAGTAAATGCTAGGGGACCCTTAGCCCATGGGTTACCATAGTGGGTTCACTTGGTCTTAGCTTAATCCATTTCTTATGAGGCCCTTTTGAGACCTCAATTCTCCCCTATTGTGCTCGCATTTTCTCAACGTCTTTTATCAATTAATAAAAGAGTGTTGCCACTCTTTTATTAATAAAAGAGTATTCTCACTATTCATGAGAATAGTGTTGCCACTGCATCACTGGTTTTTCATCCTTTAAGAAAAAGAGAAAGTAGTGTGGAGCACTATGACATCCAATCAGGGCATCACCACCTTTTTGTATGAAAGGTATAATAAAGCTCTTCCAATCATACATCCTTTCAACCATGGAGCATTTTGTACCTTCCTTGCAACCACCAACTTGCCTTCCAAATTTTCTTATCAAATCATCCATCGTCTCCATGTCCTTGTGTTTTAGCTCTCTTGAGATTGTGCTAAAAACCTGATCGATATCCTCATGTGTGTGTCCAACCAACAAAAACCAAACTTCAATCTCATTGAAGATTCGATGAATGATTAGCATTGAGCAAAATGCAAAAAAGAGTACATTCTTATTCTCTCATCCGCAATTGTTTGCTTGTATTCTCAAATTTGCTGGTAGGAGAACTTTTCTGCATGTACACAGTGAATTTCCTTCATAACTAACATTACAACTTGATTGCTATCATGTAGATGCAAGGAATCAATCCATATGTCTGCAAAAAACTTAAATCCATACACTAACACTCCACATAGATGTGCCTTTAAAAAGCATTTTCCTTGTAGCTTAGGTGGAGTATTTATGAATCGAGGTAATGTTATGTTCTGATCCATACCATCTATAATAACGCACATGTACTCATTTGGACGAGAAATAGCATGCTTTTTCCAAAATGCATATTTTAGTCTAGAATGCCAAACCAGTCCATGCTGAAATTCTCTTTATTTTTGTATGATTCTCTTTGTTCAGGAGACGTCGCACTCTCAAGTGCTCACTTTAGATCATCACAATCACTGCACTTTGACTTTTTTTGCCTTTTTGGGATTTTAACATGTACAAAGCTCTTCTTCAAAGAGTATACAAATTGTGAAAACATGTCAGAGCATGCCCTCTTTACCTTTGTGTTTCTCCAATAGACTTAAACACTTCTTTTTTTGTCAAACCTATTGGAAGATGCATTTCAGTTAGATGGGGTTGAGGTAAGGCATTTTCATGAATGTAGTCTTTTAAAATTGTTGTTGCCGACATTGTTGAGGCTCTTGTTTTGGGCCTTCCTCTGTTTCTATGAATGTTAAACTTTACTCCATACTTTGCTTTGTTTTCCAAATCCCAGTATGTGCCATGTGATAATCCTGTAGTAATGTGATATGCATTATTGCAAATACTTTTTCCATTTTTACAAGGCTTTATCTGTTGTTCAAAATTTGGTTTTTTCGTATCATTTACCAGAACACAAGAGAGCCTTGTGAGTAGGTATTCAGAGGGTATTCATTTCTTTTTCTCCCTCTTCTTTGCCACACCTGTTCTCTACACCCCTTGATGTCAAGTAAGTTAATGGAATGCACACAACTTGACTTGCAACATGTAGATCGCATTGCTTTTAGCATAACATCTTCATTCAATACTCTTATTCTCTTTGGTTGCTTTTCTACATCTGACTGGACTCGCTTCTTTTCATGCATATGTATGTCTGTTTCTTCTGTAAGTTTGTACACTTCTCGTTATCAAATTTATTTATCACTTTATTTTCATGGGATCTTGCATCCTTCATCTTATTACAATCACAGTCAAATATTGAATAATCTTTTGTTGGGTTCTTTTGTACATCCAAGTTTTTGAAAATTCTACACTTCTCCGTGTTGAATTTATTTGTCACCGTGTTTTCATGGGATGTTGCATCGTTTATCTTATCACTGTCAAATTCAAATACCGAATAGTCCTTTGTTGATTACATTCTTGTCCTTGAAGTAATCTTTGAACCATTTGACAAAATATGAAGAGGGGAGAGGAGAAGAGTGGAGATGAGGAGAGAGGGCACAGCTAGAGAGCACACCACAAATGACTAACTATACACTAGATTTAGTTGAAAAAATAGAATATATACAAACCCTTTTAGGGTTAGGGTTAGAGGATCTAACCCTTTCCTTTATAGCACTCTATAAGGTTAGTGCTATGCACATATGATCACGTGATGGTGCTATGCACACATGATCACATGATGTTGAGCGTGAACTCTCAACACCTTCCCTCAAGATCAACATCATGAAGTAGGCCTTCCCTCAAGATGATGATTCTGGGGAATCGAAGAAGGACTGAGCATTACATTCCATCACACCCCTTTAATGGGAATGTCCTTCCTCTGCATCAAACCAAGAGCTAGTCGGTGTTTCTCGAATAGCTCTTTACCGAGTGGTTTGGTAAAGATGTCTGCAACATTTTCTTTGCTATCACAATGCTGCAGTGTGATGTCACCAAGTAACACTCTTTCTCTGATGAAGTGCTCTCTGACATCAATGTGCTTTGTCCTAGAGTGATATACTGGATTTTTGGCCAATGCTTGAGCCGATTGATTATCACAGTATATTGTTATTGGCTTTGACTCATCAAAGTAATCTGTTTCTGACAATAGTCTTCTGAGCCATATAGCCTCACATGCACCTGTAGTGAGTGCTCTATATTCTGCTTCAGTCGAATACAAAGAAACAGTTGGTTGTTTGTTTGACAACCATGATATAGCACCTTGACCAAGGAAAAATGCATATCCCTGTGTCGATCTCGTGGTCTCATGATCTCTAGCATAGTCACCGTCACAGTATCCATGCAACCGTGGATGACTTCCTCTGTATTCTATCCCAAACTGTCTTGTACCTCTGATGTATCTCAAGACTCTTTTGGCTGCATTCCAGTGAGACTGTTTTGGATTTGCCATAAACTGTGCTAGTGAGCTTACTGCATAACAAATATCTGGCCGTGTGATTGTCAGATATATAAGAGATCCAATGAGTTGCCTGTAGTATCTGTCATTGACTGTAGGCTTTTCTGAATCTTTAGTAAGTTTCAAACTCTGTTCCATGGGAGTGGCTGCAATCTTGCAATCTGCCATATGAAACTTCTTCAGGAGACTGTCAACATACTTGAGCTGACTCATGAATGTGCTATCTGAATCTCTCCAGAACTCAATTCCAAGACAATAGTGCATAAGTCCAAGATCTTTCATGTCGAACTCTGCAGATAAGTCTTGTTTTAGTTTTCTGATGAAGCTATCCTTGCTTCCTATCACAATCAGATCATCTACGTACAAAAGTGCAATAGTAATGTCGTCCCCTTGAACTTTGTAGTAGAGAGTATGATCTGCATTGGACTTCATGTAGCCCAGATCAGCAAAATACTTGTCAATTCTGCTGTACCAACTTCTGGGTGCTTGCTTTAAGCCATAGAGACTTTTCTTGAGATGGCAAACCTTGTTCTCCTTTCCTGGTTCAACATAACCAGCTGGTTGTTGCATGTAGACTTCCTCGTCTAGATAACCATTGAGAAATGCATTCTTGACATCGAGCTGATACACATTCCATTTACTGAGTGTCGCTAGTGATATCAAGAACCGTATGGAATCCATCTTTGCTATTGGAGCATAAGTCTCATCATAATCTTGACCATATTGTTGTGCAAATCCTTTTGCAACTAATCTGGCTTTGTATCTCTGAATACTGCCATCTGGATTGTACTTCACTTTGTATACCCATTTGTTGGCTATGGCCTTCTTTCCTGGTGGAAGGTCACATAATTCCCAAGTGTTATTTTTATACAAAGCATCCATTTCTTCATTCATAGCAGTTTGCCATTCTGGCTTGTCTACTGCATCTTCGAAGTACACTGGCTCTTCTGTAGCCATGATGGTAGTCATAAGAGCATAGTTGGTGGTTTCCACCTGAATTGCTTTGCCTTTCTGAGCATATGTCAATTTGGCTGGTGGTCTGCTTTCCCTAGTAGACCGTTTGAGCTGCTGTGGTGCTGCTTGGGGTGTTGCTGGCAATTCTTGCTCTTCTTCATCATCCTGTTCTGTAGATGACTGTGAAGTCGATGCTTCTATCTCCTGTGTAGGTGAGGTTTTCCATTCTAATTCCTCATCAAAGATTACATCTCTGGAGATAATGACTTTGCGGTTGATGGGATCATACAATTTGTATGCTTTGCTTTCTTCACTGTAGCCAACCATGATGCATTTGCGTGACTTGGCATCCAATTTCCTGCGATGATCATCATGTATGTGGGCATATGCTATGCAACCAAATATGCGGAGATGCCCAATGCGTGGCTTGTGTCCAGTGAATGCTTCATAAGGAGTCATACCTTGTATCGGTTTGGTAGGAAGCCGATTAAGCAAGTAGTTAGTTGTAGCTATTGCTTCTGCCCAATACTGATTCGGAAGATGCTTTTTACTAAGCATTGCTCTAGCACTGTGTCTGCTAAAGTCCCATTCTTCCTTTCAGCTCTTGCATTCTGCTGAGGAGTATCTGCACATGTGAACTGTCTTCGAATGCCGTGATTTTTGCAAAAGTTCATGAATGCTGAAGACATGTATTCACCTCCTCTGTCTGATCTCATGACCTTGATCTTTTTGCCTGTTTGGTTTTCTACCATGGATTTGAATTCTTGAAATCTGGAAAACACTTCAGATTTCTCTTTCAGAAAGTAGACCCAACAATATCTGCTATAGTCATCGATAAAGGTCAAGTAGTAAAGTGAACCATTGATGCTGCGGGTCTGGGCATAACCCCATACATCTGTATGTATCAAATCAAGAATACCTCATGCATGAGAGGTACTTCTAACAAAGTTGGTTCGCTTTTGTTTGCCGAAACAGCATGCTTCGCAAACTTTTCCAAGAAACTGTAGCTTCGGAATCCCAATTGCCATATTCTGATTCCTTAGATCTAACAAGTACTTAAAGTTGACATGACCATATCTCTTGTGCCATTTTGCAGATAGTGGCATCTGTTGCATTTGAGCTGACATGGCATGCTTATCTGGTACTATAGCTAGCATCCTGTAAAAGCGCCCTTCCTTGACACCTTTTGCTACTAGCTGACCTCTTTTGGATTTGTCTCTGATAGTGCATTCATCACCGTCGAAGATGACTTTGTAGTTGTGTTCCGTCATTTGACCTACTGACAAAAGGTTCTTGCTGAGCTTCGGAACATAGAGCACATCTTTGACTAATCCTTTTGTACCAGTGAAATTGTTCATAGGGATAACACCTGTCCCTTAAACCGGATTCGGTGTATTGTCTGCTGTGTAGATGACATTCTTTTGACCTTCTAATGGCTTCATTTCTGTGAACCATTCCTGATGATTTGTCATATGAGATGATGCACCGCTGTCGATGTACCAAGGATCCTATTCCACTTGGTCGACTTGATAGCTGAAATCCTCTTTGGGATTGAAATCAGTGTCTAGGTGCATTGTATCAGTCTGATGCAATTCCTCACTTGCAAGAAACATATTTCCATGCTCATTTGCAAAGTGACTGTGACTAGAATGTCCACTATGATGATTTCCTCTTCCTCGGGAATTCCCTCGATTACTGCTGGATTGACCACCTTGGTCATACTGCTTTTTGCGGCAATCTCTTTCATAGTGTCCAAACTTGTGACAGTAGTTGCACTGGATGTTTGACACATTGTTGGATGCATTCCCTCATCCTTGAAATCTTCCTCGATTGGAATGATTTCCTCTTTGCTGATTCTGATGTTGCTGAGGATGATGCTGATGCTGATTTTGACTTTGATTTTGTTGACGATGACCACTTTTCTGATATGATCTACCTCTGTTTCTGCCTTTGTCTCTGCTTCTGTCTGAAGCTGTGAATGCCTGATCATTAGAATGACCTTTACGTGCTTGAATAGCTTGAGTCCTGAGTTCTTCACCAAGTAGAACTGACTGAAGTTCTTCCATTGTTGGAATTTGCCGTTGGATGGCAATACTCTGGACTAGATTCTCATATCCTTCTCCTAGTCCATTCAGGATTACTTGAACCATTTTTGTGGGATTCATAGTCTCTCTTGCTGCTGCAAGTTGATTGTTGTAGTCTTTGATGCGGAGTACATAAGCATGACCGGTTTCACTGCTATTGCGGAAACTTTGGTTGATCTGTAGGAACAGCACACAGGCAGTACCAGTAGAGTTGTTCATCACAATTGAGGAGATTTGCACGGAGGTAGTTCATGTACCTACAGAAGCACCGTGGATCATTGACAGTGGTGAATTGTACCACATGACCAATCAGAAGGATTGGTATACCTCTCCACAGCCGGTAGGGAATGACATCCTGATAGCAGTCGGCAATGATGCAAAATGTCCAGCAAAAGGAAAAGGTACGATTGCTCTCAAGTCAGATGGAGTTGTAAAATAGTTGTTTGATGTTCTTTATGTGCTAGATATCAAGAGGAACTTGTTGTCCGTTTCTACGATCACGGATCGGGACCTCAAAGTTCACTTTGATAAGAATAGTGCACAAATTTTGGATCTTCAAGGGAAGGTCATTGGTAAAGGGAGCGAGAGAGAGAGAGGGGGAGGGAAAGAGAGATAGGGAGGGGGGGAGGGGGGAGGGGGTGGTGGAGGGGGGAAAGGGGGAAGGGGTGGTGGAGATATAGGGGGGAAAGGGGGGAGGGGGGGAGGGGGAGGGGGTGGTGGAGATTGAGGGGGGAAAGGGGGAAGGGGTGGTGGAGATGGGGGGGGAAGGGGGAGGGGGGCACGAAAAAACGAGCGACTTTCCTTTTTGGAGCACCCTCAAATTCTTCCTGGATCAAGAGATACGACTTGATCTAGGTGGAGGGGCAAAAGGAGTGCAAATGGTGCTCAATGATGATGTGTCACTGTGAGTCACATGCAGTGATGATGTGGCACTGTGCTTAGCAAGAGGTGTGCCAATGAAGCTCTGTGCTGAGGTGGCAGGAGTGTGCACATGCAGTGTGTTGACAGTGTGCCTGGCAAGAGACTGTGCCTGCAGGGGATAATGCTGAGGTGGCACTGCTGATGTGGCAGAGGTGACATGTCACTGATGATGTGGTAGGTGATGTGGCTAATGACGTGTCACTGATGATGTGGCAGGTGACATGGCTGATGACATGTCACTAATGACATGGCATGTGACGTGGCAGTCGGTGATGACGTGGCTACCGATGCTGACGTGGCAAATGATGTGGCACTTGGAGATAAGGTTGCCACATGGCAGAGGATAAGATAGCTACACGTGGCACATCCGGGTGCCTGATGACATGGCAAGTGGATAAGTGTGTGACATGTGGCAGATAGATAGGGATGATGTGGCACTAGGCGGGCTTGCTGACGTGGCTGATAGATAAGACTCCACGTGGGAGCTGACGGAATCTTTCAAAGATTCTGATGAAATCTAGTGATTCCGTCGTCGTTTTTGTTGGAGATGACTATGGAGCTGCTGGTGCGTACGAGAGCTTGGGCTGCGCAACTCTTCATCGCCGCTCGTTGGAGCGTAAGCTTGTTGTAGATGGCGATGGAGATGGCCCGTGAGCTCGCGATGAGCCCGTTGTTGTTGCGCGGAGCGGCCGTTTGGTCGTAGATGCTTTCGTGGGTCTCTACTTGTTGCAGGTTGCCCGTGAGCTCTCTCTTTGCTGAATCTAAATCGCCACCCAGTCCTCTTGCTTGCTGTCTCCAAAGCTCAATGGCACCTTGTCCTCACGATCTGCTCATGTGTGTCACAGGAGCTTCTGGTTACTTGAGCTCTTGGTTGATAATGCGCCTCCTCCAACGAGGCTACCGCGTTCGTGGCACCCTCCGAGATCTCCATGATGAAAAGAAGACGGCGCACCTACTCTCCTTGCCAGAAGCTAAAGAAAACTTGGAGTTGGTGTGGGCAGATGTCCTTGACAAAGAGTCGCTGAGAGCTGTGGTCGATGGCTGCGATGGAGTTTTCGGCGTTACAGTACCCCTCTCGAATCCAAGCGCAGATCAGGGAGAAACAGTCGAACCTAGCATCCGAGCAGCCCGTCTGAGGTGTCGTTGTTCGTCCGTGTCAATGGAGCTTTGAAGAGCGGATAGCTCCAGCCAGCCTTAACGCAGTAGATGATCAATAGAGGCAAAGGCTTTGGAGCCTTTGCTTTCGGATTTTTGTGGTCGTCAGTGAGCGTAGGCCGATCGAGGACACTACGGGAGGCGGCCGTTGAAGGGAGGCTTGCAAGAGGCTATTGTTGTGCCATTGGAGAAGGATAGAGGTGCACTGAACGGAGCTTATGGAGAAGCCCAGTCGTTTGGAGGTTGCATAGCGTAGTCGCCGTAGATAGTCGTGGACGTTGCTTGACTTAGTTGCTGCTGCAGAGGAGCTTCTTGTGGAGAGGTTGCGTTGCTGGTGGCGCCCATGTGTGTGAGCAGATGGAGGCGGCCTTTTCGTAGGTCTTGTTGGAGAAAAGGATTTGGACTCTCTATCGTCGATGAGCGGCCTATGAGCCGGTGCTGAGCATGAGGCGTTGTGAGCTTGGAGCTCCTTCGTTGGCGGTTGGAGGAGCCTTCGGTAGGCTGTGGGGCTCCTTGCTTGCAGGTTTAAAACTATGGCGATCTCTCTCTCCTTCAAAGGCTCACTAGTACTAAGAGAAAGTATAGAGCTCTCTTTCTCGCAGATTTAAAAATCCGAAACCTCTCCCTCTTTCACTGAATCTCTCCAAAGAAAACACTCAAAGATTGAAGAAGAAGATACTTTCTCTCACACCTCAAGAAGCTCTCAAATCAAATCGAAACTGCGGACAGAAATTTTCTTCACATGAACGGAAATCTTTCATCAACGGAATGAAAGAAAGAAACCTCTCAATCTCTCAATCTCTCTCACACTCTCAAGAATCTCAATGTCTCAGCGGAAGACAAGGGAGCTCTGATACCATGACAAAATATGAAGAGGGGAGAGGAGAAGAGTGGAGATGAGGAGAGAGGGCATAGCTAGAGAGCACACCACAAATGACTAACTGTACACTAGATTTAGTTGAAAAAATAGAATATATACAAACCCTTTTAGGGTTAGGGTTAGGGGATCTAACCCTTTCCTTTATAGCACTCTATAAGGTTAGTGCTATGCACATATGATCACGTGATGGTGCTATGCACACATGATCACATGATGTTGAGCGTGAACTCTCAACACCATTTGAGTCAATATCCATGTCGTCCATGTTTGATAAGCCAACACTTTCAAACTCTTTGCACTCCTTGACAATGTGTATGAATTCATCCACTCCAGATGAGACATCACTTCTGAAACCTTTTGATTTATTGGTAGCAATGAACTCATCCACTCCTGACAAGATATCACTTCTATAGTTAAGTGCATTGAAATCATCCAAGTTTGAGGAGACAACGTAAATGATATCTTTGTCTTTCTTGACGTGCGTGAATTCATCGACTCCAGATAAGACATCGCTTCTATAGTCTTTTGACTTCAAAGTACCAAAGAACTCACCGATGATATCTTTATCTTTCTTGACGTGTGTGAATTTATCAACTTCCACTACAAGGCACTGGCCCTTTTCCGACGGAAATACCGACCTTTTTTATGCTAAAAAGTTTTTTTTAACGGGCGCAAATGTCAGTACTTACGTCGCTATTAGCATCGGGAAAGAACGATCGCTATATAAATGTCGCTATATAGCGACACAGGTAAATGTCGCTATATAGTGACACTGGTAAACATTGCTATTTAGCGACGATCAACAGAAGCTAAAAAAAACATTAGTGGGGCTAAACTGGGCCACATCAAGCCCTGCTTTGCCCCACTAATGTTTTTTTTTTAGTAATTACAAAAGAATATTTTTTGTTACAAAATTTTCCTTGTGAAAAGGGTGATACAAAATCGCTCAAACGAGCCAAGCGACAGAAGCATATACATGTCGAAGATATACAACATTGTTTGTTACAAAATTACCCTTTCGAAAAGGGTTATACAAAATCGCTCAAACAAGCCGACATACAAAAGCATATACATGGCGAAGTATATGAAAACTAGTACTAATACTACTACTACTACTGCTCATCTGAATCATTGTCCTCGTCCTCGTCCTCGTCGCGCTGGCCTAATCCCTAGCCCTCGTGAGCTGCGCCTGATCCCTAGCCCTCGTCGAAGTCGTGTAAGCCTAATCCCTCATCACCGCTCACCTTCGCACATGGGACGTTCGAGCTTTGATTCTAAGAGTAAAACCATATTAATTGGAAATTAGATTGGAACTTAAAGAAAAAAATGGTTTAAAAAGTGAGATTACAAGTAGGAGTAGATTTATACCATGCAAGCAGCCACCTCAACCCAATTGACCATTGCTCCTAGCACCTCCTGCTCAATAAACCACGGCTTTGTTCCTATGTGGAATCCGCATCTCGTCTCTGTTTCTGTGGGAAGGCGACCCATCGCAGCTTGTTGTGGGCCCAATATACGAGAGTTAGATAAAGTGCATGCAATATGTAGTAAAACAAAATAGAACAATACATTAAATGAGAAGAAGTAGACTTACCACGATTGCCTCGAACACCAACCGTCTGCCTACACCAAAGTGCAAAGTACCTACGGAGTCTAGCCGTCTCCTCGCAGCCTTCCTCTGACCCTCCAACAGCTCGCGATGTTCCTTGTACTGCTTCTTGAAAAACTTCCAGTCAGCTTTGTCTGCCCAGCTGGGTTTAGCCTTCCCCTTTGCAATGGAAATACCAAAGGTTGACCTACGATGCTTCAAGAAGACCCCCATGTGCTCTTTCATGTAATCCAAATTGAACTCCCAATTTGGGGGGTTAGGATATTGTCTTTTCAATTCATCGATGAGGGGAGCTTGCAAAATCCACAGTCTTCGTTCGCAAGGAAAGAAGCATCTCGACCTTTGGGTAGAAGGATCCTTGTATCCTTTAGATCCTGCCACCAAAAGAGCCCTCCTTTTCATCCAATGCATGAGCTAGTTCGGTTTGTTGGAAATGCATGGACATGCGGGGTTGCTTGGTTATTGCAATCGGTTAAACAATGCTCAGTCAATGGCTATGCAAGCAAGCGAGATGCGCAAAGCCCAAACAGAGATGCTAGCACATTTAGGAAATAGCACCATTGTTGCAATGCATAACTCTATGCAAGATTTTCAAAGGGAGAACTAGGATCTTTATGATAAAGCCAAAGCATTAGACTTGGAGCGAAATGCATTGGACTTGGAGTGACATAAATTAGAAGAGTCACTCTGTAAGCTAGCTGAGTCCAAAAAAGGCTTGGAAAGATCTATATACAGTCAAGTTTGACGAGCCGTAGAGAAGGAACGAGAGAAGGCAGAAGAACGAGTGCAAAAGATGAAAGAAACACCTTTGGGATTGAAGGAGAGGAAAAGAAGGTACTTACATAACATGGATGCATTGGCACCCACTGGTGGTGCTAGAAAGAGGAGAGTCCGAGCTACAAGGTTGGTTATCAAATGTTCCAATGAGATTACACTCTTTTGTGCTACACTGTTTGTGACAAAAAAGCCCCAAAAGTTTGGAGCAGTTTCTACAATCTAACTGCGATGCCTGGAACAAGACAATTTTCCCCAAATGTGCTCCCAGATTGCAATCCAAACAATGGCTATATGCAAGAATGCCTGCCAAAGATCACCTGCAAGAATGCTTGCAGAGAAAAAAACCTGCACGGAAAGCTTGTACAAAATCTGTGCAATGTACGGAAGAGCTGTGGCATTGCTGTATAGAAATTCGTACACAATACGGCAAGCTCCAGCTCGAAAAAACTCCAGCTAGACCATGCATTCTTTGCATCAGTTCATGTGGAAATGACGACTGTCTTGCGTGAAGATAATCAGCAGCGTCCGCAATCGCCCTTTTCTCCCATTCGATCTAAATTCACCACGTAGCTGTAATCTTGATGCACCCAGAGCTTATCCTTTCCAAACCTGAGTCCCTTTGAGCCAAGCAAGCAGTCGGAAATCCCCCTTCCATCACGTATGTAGCCTCCCTTTTTCAAGCTTCTGTGGACCTTCCCACCTCCACCTGGTCTTCTTGCTTCCTTGAACCTCCTTGAGTTCACGTGGAGCCTTCCTTGCTCACCGAACTCCTGTATTCCTATCTCCAATCTCCACTTGCTCCTCCCCTGTGCAACTCTTGGTGTAGGCTTTTCCTACTGATCGCACACCTCTTAGCGAACCTCCAGCTCAGAATCCCTCCACGAGCTCAGGAACTCCTTCAAGATACAGTCCCTCCTTTCAGCCCGCATCATTGCCATGGCCTCCTGTCACGCAGGCTCACCGACTCACCAACTCCTTGCCCTCCTAAAGATCCTTCAGCTCGTATAGTGGCGACCCCCTGCACACCCGGACCTCTGGCCTTCCCCCATTTTTTCCCCCGCTGCCTCTGAGCTCCCTTTTCCTTCTCTATGAGCCCATGGTCACCTTCTCGAATTCTCCTGCCAACTGCCTCTCCGCATACATGACTTCATCCTCTTCTCCAGAAGCTCCTCTTTTCTCGTTTACGTAGCCACCTTTGCATGCATGCTTTTTTATATGTGCCACCTCATGCTTTCGTTTTTTACCCCTCTTCCACCTTGCCTCAAAAACATTACACCAAGCCATTGATGCCCAAAATCCCATCCTTCAACACACCAATGCATGCCACAAGCGCTTAGCATCTAATTGCCCACTAACCATCCACATATGATGAACACCATCCTGACACAATGGATTTCCAAGACAACCACGACAAAAAAATGCTCATGCCCTCATACAAAAAGGATTCGGGACAACCATGAAGAGTGCATGTCATCCCTCAACAAAACACCATCACCCTTTGGATACCATGCTCTGGATTAGCCTGGTGCTCCCACATTGCTTTCCATCATCTCCGAGAAGTCCCCGTAAAGTATCTACCTCCTCAAGTAAAATATCTACATCAGTGTAGATACTTTATGAGAGTGTCCATAGCTCATTTCCACTACGAACTAGCTATGTACATAGTTATGTAGTCACCCATCTACATAGTTATGTAGTCACCCATCAACATGCAACAAGTGAAAAACATTTTTTCATTTTTATCCACACATCTCTAGCAACCCCTTCTCTGCTTCTGTGACATTCATGTCTAGTAGCTAAAAAGAAAAGATTAGCAAACCACCTGGATCAAAAACAAAGTAAGCTTGTACTCTATGCCTGGATTAAAAGGAAAACTTTGAACCCTTTACTGCCAAATATGCATAATACACCATCCCCGTGGATCAAAAGGAATCAACAATACACCAAATTGATGTAGCCACCAGCTCCTTCCATGGACCCACATCTTCACTAAGCCTCCAGGATCCCATAGCTTATCCTGCCAAGACATTACACAACTCCACTAGCTATTAGCTATCACACTTGTATCATGAGTCTTGCTCAGCTTTACATGAGCCACATTTTTTGAGGTCACTACCTCACACATAGATCTCACGGGCACAACCAACTCATAATCTGTGATTAGGGACTTCTCAACATACCCTATTGCCTCACCCTTGAAAGCTGCAAAACTTAACCCATCACATGAATTATCAAGATCACCTAGGAGCAAACAAACATCCTTCCCACCTGAAGAATGCTCAAACATATAAGCACACTCTTTCTTGTCATTGCCAACCACACATGCAAAATCCACAAGGGTATCATCAAGTAAAGCATCCAGCTGATCATCAACCACACTATCACTTCCATCCAACTCAACATGCATACTGGTATTTTCATTCTTTTTCAAAGAGACACTACTACACACGGATCCTATTGCGACGTTTACGTACCGATGTTTAGCGCCCGCTTAGCGTTAATCGTCGGTATGAAAAGCGGGTTTCGTAAATCGTCGCTATATAGCGACTGTTGCTGAATATTGTAAAAGTCGCTATATAGCGACACTGATACAAAATATTATAGGGACGTTTTTACAGAGAGGTTTTTTTCTTTTTAATAGGCCTTAAAAGTTAGTTTTTTCCAATGACAAATTTTTTTAAATTTTCATACATGTTTGAGCTCATAGAGAATAAAAAAATGAGAGCATGTACATCAAGCCTTTGAAGCTCATATATTCATGTCCAAGTTTGAGATGACAAAAATCAAATAAGAGCATTTACATCAACTGTTTCATCTTGAGCCAAGTCTAAGGCGCCAAGCAAGTCTATCTCTAACTCTATACCGAGTTGATCTCCTATATCATCATCGTACTCTAGCATCGTACGTTCACCTAAAGGTATTTGATCATCTTCTTCAATAAAGCTTAAGTGTGGTGATTGATCTTGATGATTGTTGTCTTCTTCATCAATATCGTGATCTCCATCCTCCTCCTGTGCGATGTCATTATGCGCATCTTCCTCTTGGCTCATATGGTGATCTACATCTTCTTCGCTAGATTCATCAATTGGATCCGGCATTGGTAGTGGCATCTCCATATCCACATCTCGATCTTCAAAAATTTGCTTGCTTCGTGGTGCAACTTGGATCACGTACCACCATCTTGGATCAGAACGATCCGGATGAAAAACCACCTATATTGAAGATGGGTGCCAAATGTCGTCAATTATATATATATCAATGGACTTTAAAAACAAAAGCTTCGACTAATTACATTAGTATGCACCTGCTCACAGTGCTCGGTAAGAACAAAAGTATCACTTTCATCGGTCCAATGTTTGGTGGAGTCTATTGCAAAGAGACCGCTACTATCTTTTCTCACTGTTGCATGGGGACCATTGTAAGTAGTTCTAAACCATTTTACATCAAGAATGAAAATAGTAAATCGTCTGAAATCAATTTCATAGATGTCGCGTATGATTCCACAATAATCCAACTATGAGGAGAGAAGATTGGTATCCGAAGCACTTGCTGGGCTATCTTGTGTGAAGTTAGCCATGACTCCACAATCATACATGACTCTCTTTGAATCGATGCGTTCCACGTGAAAATGTCGTCCATATGACCATAATGCACTGTACTTTTTGTACTGTAAAAGAGCATCATTAAAACAATGAAGATGCACCTATTTTATAGCATATATTGCTACAAATAATTACTTAATTACGTCAAGAGATAAGAAACTTACATGCACCATACATCCAGATGATAACTCTCGCTCGCGCTCGTTTATTATCTCTCCATCATGTTCGGCTTTACGTAGAGCCATCAAGTGACATGTGAGTAGGGAGAAGAGCCAGATCTCGTGGATATGGTTGTGATCGCCTGTACATTACTGTGAATCTCGTCCTTGCATTTATTCTTTCTACTTTGGCCACTTCATATCTCTCAATCCACTTCTGCATCTCAGGGCTATTGAGGATACAAAACTTATTGAATTTCTCCATTTGCTCTTCGCTCATCTTTCTTTCAATCCCTTTTCCTTGGGGAACCTCGCCAACGATGCAATCATCATCCTTGTTGTGCCAAGCTTGCGGCATATCAGGATCCGTGGATGCAAGAAACTCTGTGATATATACTAATGACTCTTGCACAAGCCATCCCTCTGCCATGCTTGCTTCCGGTCTTGCTCTTTGTCTTACAAACCCCTTTAAAGTTTTCATAAACCACTCGAGAAAAAACATCCATCGACTATGAATGGTACCTGCTATAGCCACCTCATCAACTATGTGCACAAGCAAGTGGACTTGAGTTGTCATAATGCTCGAGGGAAAGTGCTTCTCAAGCAAGCATACGGCTTCGATGGATTCCACCCTAGCCTTCTCGATGCTCGATATAGAGATCTCTTTTTGAGATATCCACCTATTTCACATGTCCATGCATATGTAAGATATTTGAGATATCCACCTATTTCACATGTCCATGAAGAAAATACATAATGCGATTTGATAGTAAGCATACCTCACAATACCACAGATCTTGAATATAGCATTTCTAACATCTTCTTGTAAGCACCCTTTTATTGTAATTGGGAGGATGAACTATCAAAGCAACAATGAAGTCATGTCAACAATATAACATAATAATAATTACGCTAACGCATCACTATTATCGGTACACTAATTCTACTTAGAATACCTGTAAGACCTTGTGCCAATCATGGGACTTGAGGCCACTAAGCTTATTGTCCTTTGAAAATGCTCCTTTCAAGCAACGCATGTACCCTGTCGGTGTTTGAAAAGAGGCAATGTCTGCCTTGACCGCTGCCTCCTTCCTCGTAGAGAGGATCCACGTTGCTTTCGGGAGGACAAATTTTCCCGAAGCATGCACTTGGGGCCACAAATGAGACATCCTATTGATAGCACGCAAGTCTTCTCGCACTCCTCTCGAGTCCTTGGAACCAACCAAGTGTGCCCAAATAGTAGCCCCCACATTCTTGAAGATATGCATGGGATCCAAGAGATGATTGATTTCTCGAGATTGATTTGTAACTGACCCCAATAAGGAAGCTCGTGAAAGATCGATAGCCTCTTCATACCAGGAGGAGGTTCCTCTCCATTCGCCCTCCAAGCTTAAATCCAATCACTTGCCTTCAAATATGATGGTGGTGGATCAAGCTGACCTCCACGTGCGGGATGGTCGAGCGGAAGGTATCGAGCATGACCTTCATAAACATTTTTCCTCATATGTTTGGAGTAGCGTGCAAGCGATTTCAGAGCCGGTCCACAAACAGGACAAGCATGGTACCCACTTGTAACAAGTCCTGCACGCGTGCATGAATGTGTTAGTACAAGACATGCGTGCAAAAGAGAGTAAAAAAAGCATAATCCCTCATTGTACATGTAAAGACACAACCACTTACATGCGCACTCTCCATATCCTGGGTAGTCATGCATGGTCCACATCAAGATACCCCTGACCAAAATATCATTGGTATGTCTAGGAGCTCTGGAAATATCAAAGACCTGCACTCCTCTCTGTAATATCTGTAACTCCTCTATCAAAGGTGCCATGTACACGTCCATGTTTTTTGCCTTGTACTTTCCTGGCACAAGTAGTGCAAGCATGAGGTGTCCCTTTTTTATTGTTAGCCATGGTGGGATATTGTAATTCACCACGACTATGGGCCATGTCGACCAAGATGTTGAGCGTAACCCAAAAGGATTCACGCCGTCCATGGCTAGCCCAAGATGTAAGTTGCATGGCTCCCTCGCAAAGTCCGGCCACTAATTATCTATGTGCTTCCAAGCTGCACAATCTGCGGGAATCCTCAATGTGTGATCAGTGGACCGATGAGATGCATGCCATGTCATCAACTCCGCTATGGATTTGCATCGAAACATGTGTTGTATTCTTGCAATGATGGGATAGTGTCTCAAGACCTTTACCGGTATCCGCTCACCCTGCAAGTCATCTCTATATCGTTGTTCCCCACACTTTGGACAACTAGCCAAATCTCCATGCTCACGATGAAAGAGAATACAATCATTACGGCAAGCATGGATGGTATCATAATCCATACCCACCGTTGTTAGCATCTTTTTCGCTTCATCTCTTGATGCGGGCATGGTATTTGGTGCAAGCAACATCTTCTGGAGCAACCTATGTTAAAGACACTATCCAAATGATGATTCTCAAAACAAACAATATCCAAATAATGAGTCAAATTAATGCAAGGGCTAACCTCATTAAGGCCGAGACACTTGTATCCGACCACCCATACTGTACTTGTAGATTCAAGATTGAGAGACAAGCACGTAGTTTAGACATCCTAGCACCCTCGTACAATTGTGTTGATTGCAACTCTCGCATTTTGACCTCAGACTCTGACATCACGTGTACATGGGATGTAGTGCCCCTAAAAATGGAATCCATCATGTCGACCATACCCTCGTCGTCATCCGGGAGACTATAGTCTTGCTGAAAGTGAGAAGGTATATGTGTACCCTCGTCACCCTCCTCATCGTGTTTAAAGATTTCATGTAAATATAAGATCTTCTATTTTCTGGTATACAATAAGATTGCGAACTTAAATAGCTTTGACTTACCGATGATCCATCAACATGTGCAACACCAATGGGGGGTACTGGTTCTGGCTCCTCCCCATACATCCACAAGTGGCGCATGATAATACGACGTTGATGTCGTACTTCTCGCTTGCAATGAGTGCAATGATAGTATAACCTCTCCATAAGCCACTTCGATGAGCTTCCACTCGTCCCTTCCATCTACACTTATAAAATCACAACATAAGCATGAAGAGGAGATATTGACAATTATAAAATAGCATGTTTGAATTTCTCTTGATGCCAAATCAAAAAAGTGACAGTAAGCGTCGCTATATAGCGACGCTTTCCTCTGTTCCGTCGCTATATAGCGACGTTTTTAATTAAAAACGTCGCTATATAGCGATGCTGTGGGTTAAAACCCGAAACGCTAAACGCGCGGCGTTTTGTTCATACTATTCCCTAATCTCTCAAGTAAGCAACCCAAAATTTCCTCCCACCTATTTTCGACAACCTCCCACCTATTCCAAGCAACCTCCCACTCTATTTTCCACTCCTCACCCTTCTCCTACCTCTTCTACTCCCTCTCTATCCTTTTCCCTCTTTGGTTTCTTGAAAGGAAGTTCTTCAAGAGGTGAGTTTGTTTCAACAATGTAGGTTGTTTGTTTGTTAGCTTTAGTTTTGTGAGTGTTTCTTCTTGTATTGCTAAACCTGTAAACTAGTTTTCATGCTTGTTTTGAAAGGATTGAAACAAAAAATGAGATTTCAAGAAAGAAAGAAAACTCACCTCTTTTTTTTGTATTTCTCTTCCTTCTCTTTCTCCTTGTCTCCTCAATCTCCTCCTTTCCTTGTCTCCTCAATCTCCTCCCTTCAAGAAGTTGCTTTTGTAATCTCCTCCTTCCACTAACATCTTATTTGAAAAAATGGGTTGTTTTCTCTCTTTTGTAGGGCCAGTCCACTACACCGAGCGGGACATACTATTTCAGGTAAGTGCTTCCTCTTTTTTCCATTTATTATTTTTGTCATTTGCATTGGCTTGCAGCTAGCGCATTAAGCGCTAGCTGCAGTGATGGGCGTAGGAACCCTCTCTTCCCCTCCCACTCTTTCCTTCTTCCCCCTTCTCTTATTCTCTTTTTTCCCCCTTCTCCTTTTTCCCCCTTCTCTTTTTTCCCTCTTCTCTTAGTCTCTCGGTGGTAAGATTAGCCGCCGTGTGGAGAAGTGCATGCATAGTGCCAATTTCATTCCTCCTGCAACTTTGAAGATTGCTAACAAGGTGTTTGACTAGTGCAGCATTTAATTTTTTGTCTGTCAAATCTTAGTTATTGCTTCAAAAGATGATGGACAATTAAATTAAAATGTTATTTCTTTTAATGTTTTCTCCTTTCAGTTCATGGTGGTAAATGGTTTTCAAAAAATTTGGGGATTTTATGAATAATTTTAATTTTTAGGGTTTTGATATATATTAAGGGGTAAGAGCCCTTTTTACATCACATTCTCACTTTCACATTTAGAGAGCCATAGGAACTCCCGTCCTCAAAAGCTACTCCCTGCATCAACTGCTATTCGCCATGGATTCATGAACTGCGTTCCATGACTTCATCTCACGAACTGCATTTGCAGATCGTGAGGAAGAGCTATTTTTAGTGTTTGATAGGACTTTAGATGTCCTAGGCACATATATGCGAGCCAAGGATGACTTCTGAGATCTCATCCTTTACATGCAAGATAATTTCTCAAATTTTGCCTATACACTTGACCACACTTCAAAGAGATGGGTTCCCATAGATTACATAAAGTATTTGTTCGTAGAGGAACCTAAGTTTATAAAGCGCTTGGCCCGCTTTTGTGACAACCTTACAGATGAAGGGTTTAGGAGAGTCGAAGTTCAAGACATCCTAGATGCAGGGATCACAGGAAATACATGCACCAAATTCCTTTCATGGCAGATGACACTCATCTTCCTTCTCCAAGAAGGAAATTTAGAGGAAGAAGCCTCATCGTCCAGCACCCCCTCTATTAGAACTGCTGATCTGCTGGTCTAGACTAGACTCAGACATCTACATGGAAGAGTCTTGACGATCCAATAGAGGAGATGGAAGCAGCTCAAGCATTGAGCCTACTTCAAGAGCCCCCAGTAGAGCAAGAATCTGCATCAGAGACCATTGACCCAAACTTAGAATTATGGTCCTTTTCCCCCCTCGATGGAGAAGAGCACATATTCCTCCATGACAGAGATTCTTTTTGGACTACGAGAGGATAAGGCACTCGGAGTCCTATCGGGGTTCGATGTTGACACAAGTGTCAAAGATCGCGGGGCTTTAGGTACTAAAACAGACAATTGAAGACTTTCTCTTGACGACGCTGGTTTCAATGAGGGATGCAGACATGTCCATATACGATGCACAACCCTCTCATGCAGAAGCTTCCACCTCCAACACAGGTCAGGAGAAAGCATCCACCTCCCAAATGGAACATCACACAGCACTTGGTTCCATCAACATTGCAAATGAGGAAGGGATAGAAGCTGACGATGCTGTAGTGGTAAGTTCGAACAATATTTTTTATTTTGATGTTCTTTCAGTATAATTTGTTTTGTCAGTCTTCTAATGTTTGTTGAATTGTTGCAGGATGCGTTCGAGCTTGATGAATTCTCATCTTGAGGGGGTAATGTTTGCAGCACATTTGGGCGAGATCATTCTTTTGTTAGATATCAATTCTCCACTCTTGTGTAACTACGCGGGAACCAGCTAACTCTACTTGTAAGCCCCCCATATGAGAAGAAGGCATTTGAGTAGCTCTGTTATCCGGTAGGTCCTGGTTTGGACACCAGATGGGGGCCATGTGTGGCCTGATGGCTGGACGGAGTTGGCACACTGCCAACTAGGCTACATGCAAGTGCGGGAAGGCATCCCATGACTGACCGCACTGAGGGTAGATGAAGCATTTCCCAAGGCAGCCTACTCTCGAGTTGCGGGGCCCGTTTGGAGCTCCAGATGATCCCGGATGGTTGTGGGCCGAACGGAGACCGTAGGTTAGTTGCTCTATTTTGCGCACCGGTTCTATCGTGTGGTCGGTGGCCTATTTCCCGACCCCCAATCAACCGTTTTGGGCGGACTGGGTCAGTCACCCAATTGGGTCTAACCGACTACGACTAGTGGCTATATAAGAGCAAGCCCGTGAAGCCCATTTCATCACTGGCTATAGAAACCCTGATTCCTTAGCATCCACCCTCCGTCCTCTGCTATTTCCAGCACGCCATCGAAGCTTCTCTCATAGGAGTGCATGGTTGGGAGGCAGCGCCATCTATTGTATCAGTGCTACAGTAATCAAATTTTTGATTCTCCATACTATCTGTTTTCTCTCTTGCATACGAGATCCTGTTATCTGTTGAGCACAGACGTTGAATTGTTTTCTTACATGGTATAGAGCCTGGACTCTATCAAGAAGATTTGGTAGTGTGTTTCTATTTGCAAGCAGATTGTGAGAGATGGCCCAGCCCGCAAGACTACGAATCCCACCGTTTGGTGAAAGCAAAAAGTTGGACGGCTCTAACTATCCACTCTGGAAGTTCAAGATGAAGACCATCCTAAGCGTATACGAGCTTTGGGATACTGCTACTAGGGTGGACGTGAAGCCGGATCGAGCCAATGCAGGACAACAAATAGTACCAACTGTGGATGATATTCTCGCGTGGACAAGAAGAAATGCAGATGCGCTGTGTTCTATTGTCTGCAGTGTAAGTGATTCCGTCATGGCGTTAATTCAACATGTCACCACAACGGAGGAGGCATGGACGGTCTTGATAAATTAGTACGAGACCATGAATCAGACGCGGATTCAAAATCTGGAGACTCAACTCACGAATGAGAAACTCTCTGAGTCTAAAGCGGCAGAGAAGTTCATCACCAGGGTGAAGAATCTACGCGATCAGATGACTGCGATTGGCATCACCATCACCAACGAGAATCTAGCACGAAGGTGCATACGGATTCTCCCACCAAAGTACGATGGTCTTGTTACGGCACTGAATACGCAGAATAGAAATCCGCCCCTTAACTTTGAGGATTTCAGTGCAATGCTTATGGAGGAGGAGATGCGTCAAAAGATGAGGACTAGAGAAGATTTGGCTTTCTATGCTGGATCAAAGAAAGGTAAGGGTAAGGACTCTGGTAACCCATCTTCTTCTGATGATAAAAAGAGAAAGAAGAAGACCAAGTGCTTCTATTGCAACAAGGCAAGGCACAAGCAAAATGAGTGCCAGAAGAAGATTGCAGATGAGAAGAATGGAGTAAAGAAAGAGTCCAGCAACAATGCACAGGTAGTACCAGTAGAGCTGCTTGTAGCAATTGAGGAGATTTGCACGGAGGCAGTTCATGTACCTGCAGATGAACCTTCGATCATAGGATTGGTATACCTCTCTACATCTGGTAGGGAATGACATACTGGTAGCAGTTGGCAATGATGCAAAATGTCCAGCAAAAGGAAAAGGTACAATTGCTCTCAAGTTAGATGGAGTTGTAAAACAGTTGTCCGATGTTCTTTATGTGCCAGATATCAAGAGGAACTTGTTGTCCGTTTCTGTGATCACGGATCGGGACCTCAAAGTTCAATTCGATAAGAATGGCACACATATTTTGGATCTTCAAGGGAAGGTCGTTGGTAAATGTACACGGCGCAACATCTACGAACTCTCAACTTTCAGTGCTCGAGCCGATGTGAAGAACACTAAGCTGTGGCATGAGAGGTTTGGTCATCTAAACCTTAGTTCTTTAAAGGAGATGCATAAAAGTGGAATGATTGTAGACCTACCAGAAATTACAAATTTGCCCGATGTATGTGAAGCTTGCATGATGGGCAAGCAGCATCGGCAGCCCTTTCCTATAGAGGCCAGCAAGGCAAAGGCTCCTCTAGAGCTTGTTCACATGGACCTCTGCAGAAAGATGGAGACAGAAGCTTTGGGTGGTTCCTACTACTTCATGATGCTGATCGACGACTACAGTAGAAGGATATGGATATACTTCTTGACGACGAAAGACGAGGCTTTTAGTAAGTTCAAAGAATGGCATGTAATGGTCGAGAAAGAAACGGGGAGGAAGGTGAAGAAGTTGAGATCAGACAGAGGTGGTGAGTTCACATCAAGTGAATTCAAAAGTTACTGCAAAAGTCATGGGATCAAGAGGCAGAAACCCCCGCCACATACACCACAGCAAAATGGAGTAGCACAGCGCAAGATGCGTGTCATCTGTGAAATGGGCAGGAGTATGATGAAAGGGAAAGATTTACCAAAGACTTTCTCGACTGAAGCATGTAACATGGCAGTTTACATTCTGAATCGTAGCTACACAAAGGCTGTGAATGGGATGACTCCACTGTAGGCCTTTTCTAGTAAGAAACCTTTAGCTGCACATTTCAAAGTTTTTGGATGTGACTGTTTTGTGCATGCCCCTGATGCTAATAGGACCAAATGGGAACTGAAGAGCCGGAAGTGTATTTTCTTGGGCTACAGTGAAGAGGCGAAGGGTTACCATCTCTATAACCCTGTTACCAAGAAGGTAACAGTAAGTCGCGATGTGGTCTTCTCAGAATAGCCGCATCAAATGGAGGAGGATGCTTCCTTCCCAGACAACCAGGACCAGGATATCCATCCAGTACAACCACCAACAGCAGACCGAACTCCCCCGACGGTGCTTGGGAGGATTCAAGATAAAGAAGAGGAAGAAGAGCCTGCAGAACCACAACGGCAACAGCCATTCCCGAAGTGGGTAAAGCAGTGAACCTCCAGCCATTGAGGAGGAACCACTCGAACACTACCGGTCCAAGAGATTAGAGGAGCAAAGAAGGGCGCAGGAACACTTGGTCAACTATGCTTTGATGACAGAGGTGATCCGTGCTGATGAACTTGTTGTGTGGATAAAAATGCAAAAATGTTTTTCACTTGTTGCATGTTGATGGGTGAGTGCATAACTATGTACATAGCTAGTTGGTAGTGGAAATGAGCTATGGACACTCTCATAAAGTATCTACACTGATGTAGATATTTTAATTGAGAAGGTAGATACTTTACGGGGACTTGTGGGAGATGATGGAAAGTAGTGTGGGAGCACCAGGCTAATCCACACCATGGTATCCAAAGGGTGATGGTGTTTTGTTGAGGGATAACATGCACTCTTCATGGTTGTCTCGAATCCTTTTTGTATGAGGGCATGAGCATTTTTTTGTCGTGGTTGTCTTGGAAATCCATTGTGTGAGGATGGTGTTCATCATATGTGGATGGTCAGTGGGCAATTAGATGCTAAGCACTTGTGGCATGCATTGATGTGTTAAAGGATGGGATTTTGGGCATCAATGGTCTTGGTGTAATGTTTTTGAGGCAAGGTGGAAGAGGGGTAAAAAATGAAAGCATGAGGTGGCACATATAAAAAAGCATGCATGCAAAGGTGGCTACGTAAACGAGGAAAGAGGAGCTTCTAGAGAAGAGCATGAAGTCACATACGCGGAGAGGCATCTGGCAAGAGAATTCGAGAGGGTGATCATGGGCTCACAGAGAAGGAAAAGGGAGCTCAGAGGCAGCGGGGGAAAAAATGGGGGAAGGCCAGAGGTCCGGGTGTGCTTCGTGGTGAGCAGGAGAGGCTCGTAGTGCGGGGGGTTGCCACTATACGAGCTAAAGGATCTTTAGGAGGGCAAGGAGTCGGTGAGTCGGTGAGCCTGGGTGATAGGAGGCCATCGCGATGATGCGGGCTAAAAGGAGGGACTGTAGCTTGAAGGAGTTCGTGAGCTCGTGGAGGGATTCCGAGCTGGGGGGTCGCTAAGAGGTGCGCTATCAGTAGGAAAAGCCTACACTAGGAGTTGCACAGGGGAGGAGCAAGTGGAGATTGGAGATAGGAATACGGGAGTTCGGTGAGCAAGGAAGGCTCCACGTGAACTCAAGGAGGTTCAAGGAAGCAAGAAGACCAGGTGGAGGTGGGAAGGTCCACGGAAGCTTGAAAAAGGGAGGCTACATACGTGATGGGAGGGGGATTTTCGACTGCATGCTTGGCTCAAAGGGACTCAGGTTTGGAAAGGATAAGCTCTGGGTGCATCGAGATTACATCTACGTGGTGAATTCAGATCGAATGGGAGAAAAGGGCGAGTGCGGACGGTGCTGGTTATCTTCACGCAAGACGGTCGTCATTTGCACGTGAACTGATGCAAAGAATGCATGGTCTAGCTAGAGTTTTTTTGAAGTGGAGCTTGGTGGGTGGAGAGTTCGATGAGCAAGAAGGGGGGAGTCTATATGGTTCTGAAGGGGAGTCGCTTGGGAATAGAGGAAGAGAACCTGAGGGACGGCAAAAGAAAAAACCGTGAGCTAGGAGAGGCCCATGGTTGCGCAGGGAGGAGCTTGTTTGAAGGACCAGCAAGGGTCGTGGGCTCACAGCACAGGGGGAGGTGAGCTCTCAAGCAAAGAGGAGATAGGAGGGATCTCGTAGTAGAGGGAAGGCAGGAAGCTGATCGTGGGTGGGCTTGCAGCCTTAGCTAAGGAAGCTCATGAGAAGGAGGACTACGAGTAGGAGGAGCTCAGTGCTGATGAGCACGATGGAGTAGGAGACGCTGACCGAGGTCCTGCTTTCAGGGTATTGGCTACATGTTGACAATGTGGTAGAAAGAGACCTTGGGTGATAGAGTCTGTGAGCTCCACAATGACTGAAAGCATGGGCTGACTGTTAGTCGGGGTGCACATTCGCTTCAAGGCTATCAACAGATAGGCTTTGGCCAAGCATATGCCGGTGATGTTGAGAGGACTTTGGTGCTAGAGATTCCTAGAGATGACGATCCGTTTGTAGTTGGCAGAGCAGGGTTTTCTGCTGAAGGGTGGATGTTGTCTGTACATACAGCTGTGGGAAAGAGAAGCCATAGTCTCAACTATGCATGTGGATCTAGAGAAGGAAGAGGGATGCTATGGCAAGCTGAGAGGCAAGGATACTATGCAGGATGAAAGAAATGGGCAGAAGAGGTGCTATGAACTCCATATGCAAGAGATGAATTCAGTGCTTGGGTTATTATGGGAAGGGATCAAGATGGAGAGTTTATTAAATTGGAAGGGTAGCTCTTAGAAGAGGAAGAAGTGAACAGTAGGAGCTTGTGTTGGGCTATGTAGTCCACTGGTTTTTTAAGAGTTGTTTGGCTTCTGGAGAAAATGTGGCTAGAGTGTGAGTTGTATCAGAAGGTGTGTAGAGAGAAGGATGTTGAATAAATGCCTTTTAACTTGTGATTTTGTTGTTCGGTTGTTTTAAACATGGATGAGGGTAGCTGTGAAGGCGGATTGGGCTCTACTACTTTTGTCCATCCACGTTTTGGTTCCTCCACGGACCACGGAGGACTATGCACTTCAGTTTACAAGTGTGAAGTTGTGCAGTCAGTTGTAGTGTTGAAGAGCTGAGAGAGATGGCAGAGGACTTTCTAGAGTTTTGGGGGATGCCATATAAGAATGTAGTGAGATTCCTGGAAAAGATGGAATTTACAGCACTTATGAAAGATAGGGCAACCCTTGGGATTTTGTTTCAGATCATGAATTATTGCTTGCAAGGAGATGCAAAAGCATGGATGCAAACTCAAATGGCTACCTTTAGGACTGCTCATCCCCAGCAGAAAAATCCAAAGTATACAATGGTGAGAGTAGCTTTTCTTGCATGGTTTGCACAATCCAGGAGCCCTAATGAAGTATGGAAGGAGTTGTGCAAAATTCAGCAAAAGGATAGTGAAGATGTGGATCAGTATCTGATAGAGTTTGGTAGACTGTGGAGTCTATGCTGTGAGGCTTTGATTCTTGAAGTACCCCCGCAGATGATAAAGAGAGACCGGTGGTCTGGAGCCTACCCTCTGTCTGAAGGTGGAGCTGAAGAATCTGGATAGCTTTGAGGAGGCTGTCAGAGTTGCTCATGAGAAGGAGTGGAAGTTGAAGCGTCTGAGGCAGTTGGGAATACAGGAAGAACCGAAGAAGTATGTGAATGTTCTAGAGATGGTGAATGTACATCCTGAGAAAGAAACTATACCAATTGCTAAATAGGAGGATTCATTAAAGAAATATATTCATGAAGCAGTGGAGCTCAGGAAGTCTTTAAGCTTGAATTGGATAGAGTCTGTAGGAAGAGGGAGAGGGTATCCGAGTAATGTGCAATGCTGGAATTGTGGGGAGTTGGGACATATCAGTCCTTAGTGTGATAAGCCAGCTAGGGCAGGGGGAGATGTCTATCCTGTGCAGTAGAGAACAAATGATAGTGATTATAGTATGGAGGTGAAAGATCTAATACTAGTGGTGTGAAATGGGAGGATAAGGGGAAAGGAAAGGAAATTAGCCCGATCAGAATGGAGACCATACTAGAGATTATGTCTATACCCATGTAGTGCAATATGAATTGTAAGTTAGAATTGGAAGAGGAACCTGAGGAGACAGTCACAGACGAAGAGACAAAGAGTGAGACAGAGGAAGAGAGTCAGTTGTCTTCACTCTTGAAGAAACCGGATGTTGATGATGTAAGGGAGCTGGAAATCATTACACTTATGAATGGAGGCTTGTCAGTTGCTATGGAGGAGGGTGTTTCTCAACCAGTTCTGTGTGAGGTGGCAGAGGAGAGCCCGAGAGAAGGGGTTGCTGCCACAGATGGTAGAAAGGTTGAGAGCCCATTAAAGGCAGCTAAGGATAAGTCTGTGTGTGTAGATGATGATCATGCTCTAGTGTTGTGTGGTGATGATGTGCATATGATGGCTGAATGCAATCAGGTTGTGGTTGACACTGTGATTGTGCAAACTGAAGGGGCTGAGATTTCATGTTCAGCAAGTGAGGAAGAGAGGGGTGAAACTAGTAGTGAAGATGAAAGCTCAATCATGTTTGATAGTGATGAAGCTGAAGTGGCTATCACTGATGATAAAGTGAAAGACCTACAGTTTAAACACTTAGTTTGGGTGGGACCAGCAAGTGTTGATTGTGTGCATGCGGACTGTGATGTGGATGATGAGGTTAAGATTCAGTGTTTACAAGATGATAGTGAGTCAGATGATGAGCTGGATTGTGTTCTTGATGATGCATTGGATGATATGTTAGCATTGATCTCACTACAAGGCATAGGCCATTTTCCGATGGAAATACCGACGCTTTTTACATTATTTTTTTTTTTTTCACGGGCGCAAATGTCGCTATAAGTGTCGCTAAAAGCTTCGAAAAAGGACCGTCGCTATAAAGCGTCGTTATATAGCGACGATGCAAACGTCGCTATATAGCGACACTGTTAATCGTCGCTATATAGCGACACTGGTAAACATCGCTATATAGCGACGATTAACAGAAGTTAAAAAAAAGGGTTAGTGGGGCTAAACAGAGCTTCCTTTTGGCCCTGTTTAGCCCCACTAATCCTTTTTTTTTTTTGTAATTACAAAAGAAAGTTTTTAATAACAAAATTTCCCTTGCTTGTAGGGTGATACAAAATCGTTCTTGTCAAATGATGAGTAACAAATGCATATACATGTCCGACATATACAACAGTGTTTGTAACAAAATTACCCTTTCGAAAGGGCGATACAAAATTGCTCAAACTAGCGGATATACAAAATGCTACTACCACTCCTACTCATCCGAATCCGAATCATCTTTGTCTTGTTGGCCTGTTCCTTGGTCCTCGACACCTGCGTCTTCTCCCTCGTCCTCGCCACCTGCGTCTGATCCTTGGCCCTGTTGATCGCTCACCTCCGATGATGGGACGCTTGAGCTTTGACCCTAAGAGTGAACCATATAAATCGAAAATTAGATTGGAACTTAAATTAAAAAGTGAGATTACAACAAGGAGTAAACTTATACCGTGCGAGCAGCCACCTCAGCCCAATCGACCGTCGCTCCCATTGCCTCTTGCTCAATGAACCACGGCTTTGTTCCTATCCAAAATGCGCATCGCATCGCATCTCTGCATCTGTAGAAAGACGACCCATCGCAGCTTGCTGTGGATCCAATTTACGAGAGTTAGAGTTAGCTAAAGTGCATGTAATATGTAAGTAAAACAAATAGAACAATACATTAAATGAGAAGAAGTAGACTTACTACGGTTGCCTCGAACGCATACCGTCCGCCTGCACCAAAGTGCGAAGTACCTATGACATCCAGCCGTCTCTTCGCAGCCCTCCTCTGACCCTCAAACATTTCGGGATGGTCCCTATGTTGCTTCTTGAAGTACTTCCAATCAGCTTTGTCTGCCCAGCTGGGTTTAGCCAACCCCTTTGTGATGGAAGTACGCAAGGTTGATCTACGATGCTTCAGGACCAAACCCATGCGCTCTCGCATATAATCGTCATTAAACTCCACATTTGGCGGATTAGGGTATCTTTGTTTTAACTCATCGATCACCGCCTGCTTCTTTTGGGCATCTTGATACCGCCAATCGGTATTTATGCTGCTTTTGAAGTGATGACTTATCAACCTCCTCATGGCGGCCATCACTGCTTTGCCCTTTTTATCTTCTATTATCTCTCTGGCAGATGTGATTTGATAGGAGAGATCCCCTGATGAGTAAGGGGGACTGACGGTAGCAGAGTCTGAAGGAGTGGAAGCTGCGCGAGAGCGCTTCCGGAGCGAGGAGTAGTAGTGGGACTAGGAGAGGGAAAGGGACCTGACTGATACTGTGTCTCCAGACCAAGTGGAGACCTCAAGGAGCGTGAGTGTGCTGACTCGTCTACATCTCCCGAGTCAGCACAACATGAGCCACCCGTCCTACTCTTCCTTCCCTTCCGAGAGGCATGCACAGGCGATGATCCCGCAGTCGAAGGGGCGCGAGGGGATGGCTGGGCAGTATGTCCACCCGTCGGTGTAGGGGAAGGAATTGCTGAGGTCCTTTGAGAGAGCAGAGAGAAGAATCTCGCTGCCTCCTCATCGCTCATCTGCGCTACAAACTCATCGGGACTCCCGACAAAGCCATGCGCGGCTAGCAAAGGAGTTCCCGGAGGGGTAGTCGCAGTGCTATGTGGAAGAGGAGTCAGTCGTAGTGCTAGGTCCGAGAGGAGTCGAACCAGGGGTAGTCCTCGAGGTAGTCTTGTGAGAGGAATCAAAGTCCTCTGGAGCATATAGATCGTGAGCTCTCCTCCTGCGAGGCTGTCCGTACTCGTCGGATGAGCGACGTGATCCCATGTCTAACATAGACACAAACACGAAAACAGAAAACAAAAAAAATAAACATAAGCATAGGCATAGGCATAGGCATAGGCAAGAAGAAAGAAGAGGGAAAGAAAAGAAGAGGGAAAGGAAAGAGGGAAAGAAGATGGAAAGGAAAGAAGAGGGAAAGGAAAGAGAAGAGGAAGAAAAGGGAAATAGAGAATAAGAGTTAGAGAGAATAAGCTCATGCTTATGCTTATGCGAAAATAGAGAATGAGAGAAGGGGGAAATAGAGAAGGGGAAAGAGATGAGGGGGAATGAGAGAAGCATAAGCATAAGCTTATGCGGAAATAGAGAATGAGCTTATGCGGAAATAGAGAATGAGAGAAGCTTCTCTCATTCTCTATTTCTGCATAAGCTCATGCATAAGAGAAAGCTTGTGCGGAAATAGAGAAATAAAGAAGGGGGAAAGCTTATGCGAATGAGAGAAGGGGGAAAGAGATGAGGGGGAATGAGAGAAGCATAAGCATAAGCTTATGCGGAAATAGAGAATGAGCTTATGCGGAAATAGAGAAGGAGAGAAGCATAAGCTTATGCTTATGCTTCTCTCATTCTCTATTATGCTTCTCTCCTTCTCTATTTCCGCATAAGCATCATGAGCTTATGCGGAAATAGAGAAGGAGAGAAGGGGGAAATGAGAGAAGGGGGAAATAGAGTGCATTCTCTATTTCCGCATAAGCTCATGCATAAGCTTATGCGGAAACTTAAGCATAAGCTCATGCTCATGCATGAGCATAAGCATGAGCTTATGCTTATGCTCATGCATAAGCATAAGCTTATGCGGAAACTTAAGCATAAGCTCATGCTCATGCATGAGCATAAGCATGAGCTTATGCTCATGCGGAAATAGAGAAGGAGCTTATGCGGAAATAGAGAACGAGTTTCCGCATAAGCTTCTCTCATTCTCTATTTCCGCATAAGCTCATGCATAAGCATAAGCTTATGCGGAAACTTAAGCATAAGCTCATGCGGAAATAGAGAAGGAGCTTATGCGGAAATAGAGAATGAGTTTCCGCATAATCTTCTCTCATTCTCTATTTCCGCATAAGCTCATGCATAAGCATGAGCTTATGCGGAAACTTAAGCATAAGCTCATGCTCATGCATGAGCATAAGCATGAGCTTATGATTATGCTTATGCTTATGCTTATGCATAAGCATAAGCATAAGCATAAGCTCATGCTTATGCTCATGCGGAAATAGAGAAGGAGCTTATGCGGAAATAGAGAATGAGTTTCCGTATAACCTTCTCCTCGGGGGGGTCACTCGTCATATGTAACCCTATCACGTGAGTTCAACAGATGGGTTTTTATTAATTCAATTACTTACAGATTTATATATACATAAGGAAGTAATTTAATACCCAAAAGTTAATATACAGAAGGGCGTTTTTTATTAAAAATTATCCAAAAGTTTGCAACATGTGACATGGATATTTGCATAGAGTGGATTAATCTGCCATTGCCACCAGTAGGACCTCTTTGGGATTATGAGTTTTGCTTTGAACTTGTCCGAGATGAAGACTTTCAGGGTTGAGGGAGTCTACGGTGTCTGGTGTTTGGGGTAGGGGTGAGTATATGGAAGAGATTGTAGTAGTTATAAAGGTAGTATAGTGCTCTATCTTTTTTGCAAAATCAACAGTAGACGTATCCTAAAAGCCTTGCCTTGTGAGTATATTGAAACTTTTTTTGTATGATGTACACCATTGAGTGATGAGGGAGTGTTGATGTTTGGCCTTCCATGTGTGTGAACCCTACTTTGATGTTGGTGATCGTGCCAAGTATCACTTTGCAATCCTAGCCAACATCGTGGAAGCAAATGATTGGTGACTTGTTGCATGTTCTTATCAGCTCGCAGCTCACGCTCGCCACCTGTACTTGCCTTGCACCAGTGTTCACAAAAAACCTACAAAGCCTTACAATGAAACTACAAAATTTTAGGTTTCACCTGATAATTTTCTATTTGCAGGTTTATGGAAATTGTTCTTGTAAGTGTTTCATAGGGATTTGACTTGGAAGATCAAATATGCAATTTTTATGGGTTTTCATTCATAAAACATGAGTATTTTTTAGTGCACTAGAATCTAAAATCAAGGTTTTTAAACCTTGCATGCTTAGCATATATAAAAAGGTTAATTTTATATAGCTTTATATAAATGGCTTTTTAAAGAGAGAGCCTAGTTGATGGAGGATCACGATAACCTGGTTTATGGAGGAGGTTCAAGATAACCTTATCTCCCTGTAGCCTATAAGGCTTTGCCATGCTAAGCCTCCTCTAACATAATTTGAAAGAGGATTTTCCCTCTTTCACTAATCAACCACTTCCACCTACTCCCTCTCCAACTTCTCCGTTCGTTGGCTTCTCGCTCCTCTGCACACCTACTGGCTGTCTCTCCCAAAATGATGAGACTACGACTTCAAGCTCAATACAATACTGAAAAGTCGAGTTCTTGATCTCTACAAGTGATTTTCAACCATCTATTGCAGATGCTTTAGTTCCTACGTCCCATGCTTTGCCTTGCAGGTTCTTCACATAATGACACTTCGGGCTTGTGCACTGTAATGCAGGTCCTAGCTCTTGAGTCCTCAAGCTGTTAGGTCTTCGATCTTGAGTCCTCAAGCTAACAACGATCCTTGAAGGTGCTCCTACCTCCGTTCTACAGGCAATTTGCAAATCAAAAGGTTGCAGTATAGAACGAAAGAATACTTCACGGGAGATCATGCTGCAGACTTTGTTGACGAGAACGCAGCAAAACTATTATCATAAGAAAGAAAGCGGCAAGAACAAGGTGGCTCCTCTTCGCAGTGTTCATGTTTTCACTACTAGGAGGGATGCTAAGAGTTCAATCCTCGCTGCATCTCTTCTACTAATTCGTGTTGTGTTCAATCTTGTTGCGTCTCTTCTACTTCGTGTGGTGTTAGCCTTGGCCCCTCTTTGTTTTGCTTTTGCGGTCCTTCATATGCTAATATGTTATTGTGTTTAACTCTTCTGGCTTTGCTTGATGACCAGAGAGCAGATCTTCTAGTCCAGCTCTCTACCCTTCTCATATTCTTGACTACATGAGAAATAGATTGGGCATAGCGTTGATCTACCGTAGGCATTCTAGGTAATTGAATTTGAGGGATTGGATTTTTGTTTATCAAATCAAAAAATCTGGGGGGTAATAAGTTGGAAAACAGAGGTCAAGACTACTTGCTACAGCCAACACTCCCTGGAGCGGAAGATTGTAAAGCGTATGCCCAGAAAACACACAGTCAAATCCCACTTCTTTCCTTAATGTGTATAGCATAGAGAGATACATACAGACTTAGATCTTTGAACAGTGCAACACTAGAGTAGAACAGTTGATCATATATTTGTAGATTGCTAAAAACAATATGGACAAAACCTGAAACAATAGAATGTGTTCAGTGTGCTACCCTCTAGCAGACAGGGTGTTGCCTAGATAGGGATCTCTGACCACCCACAACTGTCATCTACCTACTTCTAGCACCTTCGATCTCTATCAGCCTGCATGCTCTCCTAGAGCTTCAGTGGGTTGCGTAGTGATGCCCTGCAAACAGACAACCTTGCTACTCCAGTGGACAGCCAATGGTAAGGCACTATTTGCGAGTAACACATTGCCCAAAATTTCTGGTTTTCAATGTAGACATCCATAGTCACAACTCAGATTTCTGAGTGGATTGAGATGGATGATTGCGTGAGCTCTTGCAAGATGGAGAGAATGTCCGTGGGCTGCTCTTCATATTTCTCTCTGTCGGTTGTCAAGCCAATTGTCTCAACGTTGTTGACTCTACACAAGCTGGCAGCAGCAGGAGAACTAGGTGAGTTGCGAAGTATGAACAATCTCATTTGTTGTGCGTTGCTCTCTCTCTCTCTCTGTGTTGAGCGCCAGTGATGGCTTTCAAATATCACACAAGTCTAATATGTATGGGATTGCAACACAAAAGCCAGGGCTATGGGATTGCAAAGCAAAAACAGGGGAAGATCATGGAGGAAACTTGCCATAGAGCTCATTTAATAGTATAACGTTTTTAATTAGGACAAGGCGGAAGGCAATGAGCCGAGAGCTAGAAACGACCTTGAAAAGCCTCAAGGGGAGTGGCAAGATGTTGCTGGATAATGGAGGCATAGCCAACTCTTTGGATTTTTGAGTTGCATAGCCTACTCTTTGGGTAGAGGGATTCGAGGTTCCCCTGTGCCTCAGAGCGACGATCTCATCTTTGGTGCCAAACGGTCCTCGGATTGTGCTACCTACACAATAGAAGAAGTAGAAGAGGAATGAAGAGGGCGGAATCTCTTCTCAGTTAGAGATGCCCAGTTTGAGTGCCCCTCCTTTGACCAACAGCCATGGTGTCCCCAATGCCCCCTTTGCCATCACCTCGTTCAATGCAGTAGACCTCAAAGGCAGTCAGCACTCTGCTAGTAAGCACCACAAGAGTGACACAAATTGTGGCCTTGGTCATGGCCAGGACTGCGGAGTTGCCACGGACGGAAGGGACTATGACTTTGGTTGCAGTGACTAGTGTGGTGAGTGCATCTACTGTTACCTCGAGTAGTGAATCCATTTTGGGAGAGGCAGCAAGTTTTGGTGACTCTCTCCAACAGTGGGGCGAGGGATAATTTTGGAAGAGGCACCAGGTTTTGGTGACTCTCTCCAACTACGGCTACGATGACTAGTGCGGTGAGTGCATCTGCAGCTTGCTGTTACCTCCAGTAGTGAATCCATTTTGGGAGGGGCAACAGGATTTGGTAATGTCTCCGACAATGGCGAGAGAGAATTTTGCAATCCGCCAGCACTTCAAGACGAGTGTGGTGACCACGACAACAACAGGCACTTCATCGGTCTCCACGCAGCTTGGGTTGCTCATCCATAGCTTAGGATTCCTTATTTACCTTATTCCTTCCCCTTTACCTTACATAAGCTCTCTAATAAGTTTGTTCATAAGGCACTGCATCTCGAAAAGGCAGTTTTGGGAACGACTTAACTGGAGTTTATAGCTTGCCTTCTACTGAGAGGATTTCTATTAATTGTCCCTTGGATTTGTGCAGGTCACCAAGGAGACTCTCTGTTCGCTTTGTGCCTGGTTAGCAATCCAAAATCAAAACTATAATTGAAATAAAGGTATGATAGCTTTTCTTTCTCTGCTCAATAACCCATCCGTTGGCAAATTTTTGATAAGTTGATAAGCTTTTTTTGGGAGGGGTTTCTTCTTCACGTATGTTCGATGTAGTGTCGTCTTTTCATATAGTATGTCAATGCCATAACCTTTTTATTCTTGATATTACATGACTATTACATATTGACGTAGTGTCGTATTTGGCCTTTCGACATAATACGTCGATCATCTGATTTGTAATGTAATATTTGAGTCAATTACTTGGGCCATGCATTTGCATGGTGCTTATCTTTTCCCATTGGATCGTATTACTCGATTATATGTGCGGTTAAGTAAGTAAGTCTGCATTTCGACATTTGGTTGTAATATTCAACCTTTGATGTCGTTACAAGGACTCCTTCTCATTGTTTTGAAACTAGCTCGACACTTGGTCGTATCATTTGACTGTATGTGTCGTCTCTCAACCTTAGAAGAGTAATAGGATTCAACACTTTGTCGTTTATTAGACTTTTGGTGTTGTTTTTAGATATATAATTTATAAAATAAGTAGGCTTCGACACTAGGTCGTTTATTCGGCTTTCAGTGTTGTCGTAGCTTATTTCATAAAACAAATGTTTAAACTTCGACACATGGTCATTTATTTGGCTTTCATTGTCGTTGTAGGTTATCAGTGTTGTATGATAGTTTCGGCTTCAACACTTGGTTGTTTATTCGACTTTTGATGTTGTTGTACTTAACATTATTAAATGTAACTGTCCAAGCTTTGACACTTAGTCATTTGATTTGATGTTCGTGTCATTGTAGCTTGCATAGTCCTCTTTGGAAATATTTTGTGTAGAATGTAGGGCTCATCAATAGACAATGAACCAGCCAGATATAGAAGCTACCAAAACAATATATTTCCATCCAAAACTATGGGCACAACAAAAGAGAGAGGGATCCAAAGTCCCACCAGAGCGTGGTACTTTGATCTTACCACAAGGTACTTCTACTATGTGCCAGATATCTCTAGACTCGAGCCCGCGTGATCCATCTCGAGCGGATGTAGACTTTATGTCTATATCCTTCTACCTTACTTCCTGTGTACAGCCTAGGTAGGCAGCCCTCTGTGAGCTAAGTCTGCAGGTCCTCAGCCAAGTTCACCTTCTAGTCATAGGCCAAAAGATGATGTATGAGGGCTTGGAGTCCCACCACAGCGTGGTACTTTGATCTTACCACAAGGTACTTCTACTATCTTACGGATATCTCTAGACTCGAGCCCGCGTGCTCCACCTCAAGCGGATGTAGACTTTATGTCTAGATCCTTCTACCTTACTTCCTGTGTACAGCCTAGGTAGGCAGCCCTCTGTGAGCTAGGTCTGCAGCTCCTCAGCCAAGTTCACCTTCTGGTCATAGGCCCAACTGGTGCTGCTCTGCTGCTCCTTCCTGCTCCCTGTAGTGCTGCTCCACTCTGCTTGAGCTGCTATATGGTGATTTGATGCTTCTAAAATGTTTTTCTTTGTCTATCTGCAAGATTGGTGGTCGAATCTTAAGTTCTACATTCTCTGCCCATTCTTTTGGCTGTGTTTTGGCAACATTCAGTGGTTTCAGGAGTTCTACACATCTATTGGCTATTCCAGACAGTTTTGCATTAATTGTACTTGGTGATTTTACAGAGAACTACCTCCTAATTGTTAAAGGGGAGATAGAACAGTTAGTTTGTCTTCTAGGGCCCATTTTGGTTGCATCAAGGATTCTGGAATACTGTTTTCAAATACCAGCATTACTCGAACCTCCAACACAATGGATCTTTCCAAACACACAGAGATGCACAAAGAATTCTGAACCCACAAACTATAAAGAACAGAGAGAGAGATCAACACAGCTTCAAGGAGCTGCAAACATCCACAGCAAACTGCTGCACGAAAGGACAGCCACGGAAGACTGCACAAATCTGAGGTATACACAAGAAAGGTGGCCAGGTTTTGCTCCTGCATGCCTCTTGTGAAGGGCTTCGATGGGATAGAACTCCGGCCACCTATGGCTTCTCTTCTAGGTAGCCAACACACTTACCAGGCCAACCTGGTCAGTAAACTGAACCGAACAGATCTAGGCTGACCCTGGTCTGTAAAAATCACCTCCTCTGCAGGTCTGCTGACCTGCTTGTACCCAACCTGTTCCATCCCAGGCCTGTCACTGCTGCAAAACCGGCTGCAGGTCTTACACTAACCTTGCAATGTTCCAGACCAGCACACAGTTCCACGGAGTGCTCCAGCCTGTATTGCACCCCCCAAAGCAGCCTGTACAGTAGGCGCATGCCCCACGCTCTATCCTGCTGCTGCATTGCTCTCGACAAGGTCTTCAGTGGCTTAAGGAGGAGCCCCAAAATGCCTCTGCTGCTGCATTGCTCTCAACAAGGTTTCAGGGGTTTAGGGAGGATCCCCAAAATGCCTTACTTCAGCACTCTATCTGCTACAGGTGTTAAGCATAGATGATATATGAGGGCCCCTCCTTTTATAGGCCCCCTTGGGAGCTGGCTGTCAAAAATCGACCAGTCAGTCCTAATGGCCGACTGGCTTGCTGGCCGACTTGGTTGGCTGGTCCTGTTGCCCCCTGCAGGCGCCCTTTTGGCCTGCCATGTGCCAGCTATGTTCCACCTCCTGTGCGCCTCTGTCAGGGGCCTGTTCCAGCTTATACATTCATGCCATGATGGGCCTCTGTCAGCCCACTGGCTCTGTCTTGACAGCTATCCACATGGCAGCCTGTGTGCTGCCCATGTGCCAGCCCCCTCTCCACCATGAGTCCCCTGCCCTCATGACAGCCAAGATGCTGTCCATGTGGCAGGCCATTCCACCTATGGTCCACCCCCCCTGATGCACTCCTCATTTGGGGGCTCGCAGATGGGGAAGTGACCATTCCAACACATTAACGGGGGCTTTTAAGTTTTCTAACACATTTGGAGCAGACTCCTAAAAAATGCAATATTTACTTCAAACTCCTTGCACATAAACAGCTTGTATGGCATCCAAATGTCTGTGACCGAAAGGGGTACCCAATCCTCTGTGAGTGGGACCTAGCAATATGAGTAGACTGCTCCAAAATGAGCCTGCAGCAGGTTGCAGCTGCCTTGGTCAGCTCCAAAATGCAACACGGGCCCTGAGGTCTGCAAAAGACTGTAGACAATGTCTCTTACAAGCAGCACCTAGATGGTGCATGCACTTTAGCCTGTGCAAACCCTAGCTGCTGTAGAAAACAGAAAACCATAGGAGCAGGTGCATAACAGGTCAGAACCTACAGTAGAACAGGTCAAAATCAAAACAGCGGCTATAGATCAGGCTGTGCAGGAATTTCAGCACTGAAACAAGTACTGTCTGCCTTGAAAACAGTAGAAGAGCTTCAAAATCTGCACCAAAGCTTCAAAACCTGTGGGCACCTTACTTCAAGCTGCTAGCTCAGGGTAGTGGCTATAGGAAAACAAGACAACTATGGCTGTAGGTGGAGTTTCCCCATGACAGAAGTCCTCTCCCGAACTTGGAATGGAGTTGGGGAGTGGAGGGCAACACAGGCAAGTTCTAATACGAAATGTGAGAGATGGAGATGCTGGAGCAGGCAAACTTGACATGAAGTTGCAAGAAACTAAAGTCAAGCACTAACTATGGTTAGAGGGGAAAACCTTAGAAGGAAAAAGTATCCCTAACCCTCCTAACTAATCAATACATTGGCAACAGCCTTAAATATTACAATATTTTTGCATAAATGCTAGTGTGTAGAGGTTGTAAACTTCCCAATAAATATACATCCGAGATTCATGCTCATACATCGGAGGTAACAATGCTAGAGTCAATGATATTTGTGTCTTTGATTCATGCCTATGTTAAGCAACTACAATCTCCAATTTTAGGGACAAATATACCAGCTTGCAGCGCTCCTTATTTTAGGGGCATTAAGGCCAGCCAAAGGCACAAAAGGAACCAAACAGACCAGCCAAAAGGTCAGCCAGTAGGGCCAAACAAGTGGCCAGAAAGGCCAAAAATGGCTGACTAGAACTGGCCGACGAGAATTGGCCGACCAACTGGCCAGCCCACCGACCTAGGAACTGACCGACCAGCTGGCCGACTACCTGGGTCAGGCCTATAAAAGACTACCTACCCCCTGAGTCTCTACGACTGGACCTGTAGCTGCTCCTCACCTCCTCCATCCTTTGCTGCAGCCCCTCCTGCTCCAGATCTACTCCTCTGCTCCAGTTCTGCCCCAACTCCTTTGTCTCTTTATTCCTCTCCTCCAGATCTAGCCCTGGACCTGCTGCTCCAGATCTGCTCCTTTTCTTCATCATGTTGCTATTCGAGATAGCCTGAAGGTTCCTTCCTCAGAGCATGTTGTTTTCAGCCATTTCCTAGGGCAGCTCCAGTGTGGGAGAGGAGAGCACACAACGGGATAGGAGACACCAAAAGTGGTGGAGCAAAAGCTACTCCAGCTTATTCCTCTATCATATATATATATGAGTATACATGGGCATTGTACAAGTGGGTGGGCACACTGCCCTTTACCCCAACAACCTCCCACTTAAAGGCAGTGTGCCTTTAAGGGAATATAGTACACATACAATACAATCAGCCATAGGCTGAAAAACAAGATGACTAGACCGTCATCCTATGCCCATCGGCACTTTACAATGTGCAAAGTGCATAGAGGATAAGCTGCTAGCAAACATCAGGTTTGCAGGATAGAAAATGACAAGCTGTAGATGCCTGTCAACCAAGATCTCATGCCAGATCTCACTGGGAGAGTGAACTCTCACCACCATGTGCTCCTGTGCTAAGTCCATAGCACTCGAACTGTCACTGTGCAGAGAAAATGTCTCTGTACCACCTGTGACCATAAGCACATAACCTACAATAGACCTCTGCTGGTCTACCCAACCTGCATCACCTGCATGCTGCTCTTGGAAGCATAAGGACCTGATGTCCACAACCGCTTCCCCACTGCCAAAATCTACCATAATCATGCTACCAACTCCCACTGCAACGGAAGCAAGAACTGGAAGTGTAGCCCCAATGGCAAACATGTGAGAACCAAGTCTCAACACAGTCATGGATGCATGAAGTACTATGGCTGCCATATCAACCATAACTTGCTGCTCAACTGATCTGTGATCGTCAAACCTACTGTGTTTCAAGTATGGAGCCAATACAGGCAATGGAGTACTCAGTAACTTTTCCTCTCCATACTAAAACAACCAAGTATCTGACAAACATCATCAAGACCATGCAGCTCCCACTGCAAAGCATCCCTGTCCATAAGGAACCATATGGCAAGTAACCTCAGAAGGATAGCAACCTCCTGAATACTAAGACCATAACCTGTCTCACTGCACATCACATCCTGAGCTCTCATAACGGTATCAAACCTATGAAGCCAAGCTCGAGGGGATTGCTTCTGGCTATAGAGGCACTTACAAAGCAAACATATCCTGCCCATGCACAATATGACCCGAGTCAATAACTGCAGAAACCACATCTGTCCTGGCATAACCAGCCAATGGATCATACCGGGCATCATTAGCCAAGGTATCCTCCTCACCATGCATAGCCTCATCCTCATCTCTACAAGAGGCACTCCGCATCCTGGGAGTAAACTGTAACTGTCCATAGAAGATGCATCAACAATCTCCATAGGAGTATAAACCTGTGGAATACTTGAGACATTTGACCGTCTCTGACCAAAATCAGGAAGTAATCGTGGTTGTCCCAACTTTATAACCTACTCACCATGGGAAAAACCTCCCACTCCAAGGGATATGGGCTGCCCCTGCAAAGAATTCGGAGGTATCAGTGCACTTACACCCTCCTGGAACACCACTTTCCTGCTATCCACAGTCCTGGGCTGTCTAAACATAGCATCCTCTCTGAAATAGACATTATGGCTGCGTATCAACTCTCTAGTTGAAGAATCATATAACCTGTAGTCCCTACTAGACTCACTGTATCCAAGGAAGATACACCTCCTCGATCGGGAACCATGAGCATAAGCCTCGCAGCCAAACACACGTAAATGCTCGTAACATGGTGCCCTGCCTGTCAAGAAGTCAAATGGCACTCTACCATTCAGAGATCTCCTGGGTGACCTGTTAAGCAAGTATGCAGCTGTCTTACATGCCTCAGCCCAATAGCGTTCGGTAAGACCTGCATACCGTAGCATGCTACCAATCTTGTCCAATAGAATCCGATTTATGCCTTCTGCCAAGGCATCATGAGCAGAAAGATGAGGAGTGGTCAACACCCTCCTGATACCAAGTGTATCACATAGATGCTGAAATCTAGAAGAGGTAAACTCTGCATCACCATCAGTCATCAAGCTCAATAGCTTCTTTCCTGACTGATTTTCAGCATTACCCAAGAAGCACTGAAATGTATCATATACATCATGATTCTGCCGAATCGGATATACCCATATGTACTTTGTAGCAGCATCAATAAATGTCACAAAGTAAGAGGCGCCACCCAGTGAAACGGTAGGCATAGGCCCACAAATTGCACTATGAACCAACTGCAATGGCTCAAGATACCTCTCACTGACTATCTTCCTCACAAAGGAGGATCCTAACTGCTGATCATCATCACAATCATGACATAAAATTTGAGAGACATCCATAACAGGAATGTATCTCAATGTTGTAAGGGCTTCCATACCTGCAGTAGACATATGTCCAAGTCTGGCATACCATAAACTAGCTGATGGCTGCTTACTAATCATAAGCATCTTATCCTGGACACCTGATACATGCAATGCATAAGAGAATCCAACCCGTGATCCCCTAGCCATAACCAGATTGCCTCTAGCAATCTTCCATGCATGATCACCCAAAGAGACATGATAACCTGCCTCAACCAACTGTCCAGTACTGATCTTGCTCGTAGCAAGTCTTGGTATATGTCTAACCCTCTGTAGAACAAGAATAGAGCCACTAGGCATAACAAGGTGGATATCCCCATAACCATAGACATCCATAGAATGATCAATGCCCATCAAACCACTCTCCACAATACATTCCTGATATGCACTGAACCATGACCTATGAGGGGTCATATGACATGAAGCACATGGATCTAACATCCAATCACCGAGAATGGGTACATCAGTGGCCAAGAAGGAGGTGCCAGACATAGACAAAAGAATGCCTTCATCACTGCTACTATCAGTGAAAACCCTGGCATCCACGCCTTGAAGCTCAACATGCTTCTTCTCCTTCTTCCTGTCATTCTTAACCTTGCTCTTCTTCTTGTATTTTCTCAGCCATTTCCAGCAATACTTTTTCATGTGGCCATACTTTCCACAATAGAAACATCTAACACAAGTCCGAGAGCTAGACTTGCTCTTGGAATTCCCCCTTGAACATGACCTGTTTCTACCAATTGATCGACCTTTGGAGTGCATATCAAGGTTGTAATTCAGCCCATCAGTACATTTTAGCCCATCATGCTGTAACATAACACTATCATGGTCATACGTCCGGCATATACGAGTATAAAACTCATATGCATGGTAATCTACACCCTGTACACCATCCTGTACCTGCAAGTAGACTGACTTCGAGAGTGATGATTGAATGATAGAGCATGCTTGCTCATCCATGTCATCCCAATCACTCTGTTTGATGCTATTAGGCTTGACACCTTTGCATTGAATGGGCTTATGTTGCCTCTTCTGCACTAACACATCATAAATCTGCTCTTTCCAATACTGAAAGTTTGATCCATCCAACCTCTCAATATCAAAGAGGGCACTACCAGCTGTAGATGCCATATCTGTGGCACAATAGGTCGCAACCAAAGAGCAGTATAGTGCAATAGGCAACCCAAATGACCAAAAAATATAGTGTTGTCCAGACCAATTAGGTCTCCAAATAAATTGGCTGATCCAATGCTCAAAAGCACTCAGCCATAAAGAAGCATAAACAAGAATATATGCAGCCCAGTAAAATGCATCGAAATGGCATTTACTGCATCACCAATGCATCACCTCAAGCGCGCAATCCTTTGGCAACAAAATCAAGCATTCACCACTTGCCAAATGTGCCAAAGTGACTTGCCAAAATGCCAATAATGCCCTTGGACTGAAGTGAGATCCTAATCACTTTCTGTAATTTACTGTGAGTTCCCAATTCACTGTTGTGCAAGAGAAATTCCTACAACAATACCTCACAGCCACTTTGGGCAAAGTAACACGCTGTCCCTGTCTTTGAACAGCAATATCTTTTCACTGAAAGACCGGATGCCAAAGCTGTAAACAGAAAAGTTGTAGCTGGTAAAAAGATCTACAACTTGTTAGTTGACTTCAAGAGCCAAATCCTTGTGGATTCTCAGATATTCTCACCTGAAAAACAGCTTCCTGCACATTGGTCACAAATAGACAGTAGACTGTAACTTTTTGTGGTTTTGCAGAGGCTGTAACTCCTGCAGCTTATACCGGATCAACTTGCTTCCAAAAGCAAAGTTGTAGTATATTCTGTGAACTACAACTTTCCAGTTTGGCACAAAGTGCAATTCCGCACCAGGAAAGAGATATTCAGTCCTGAAAATGACTGTTTTGTCATAAAAACAGCAACAGCAGCTTCCTTGAATGTTTGCTGCCCTTTACAGCACTCATCTGCTCCGGCAAAAAACAGCCCCAAAAATGGTCAAAATACATCCAGCAGATCACCCCGTATGTCAACTGCAACACCAACAAAATGGCAAGTACAATGCCCAACCAAATCAGCCCCAAGAATGCTCATAGATCAGCAATTAAATAGCCCAAAAGCACTGGCAAAACAGCCCCGAAATGTGCTCCAAATGATGCTAATCTGACAGGATCTCAATACATCACCGTACCACCGTATGTATCCAACATAGGCAAATAACCATGCATCCAACGAACTGTCAATGCATCTCAACCAGGCATGTACCACTGTCAAAGCATGTGTCAATGCCACTGCCAAAGTGATGTACAGATCGAAAGCTCCTTGTGCAAGACTGCAAAATGGCATATGACCAGTCCCGCAAAGTGCCTAAGCAACAGCCTCAAATCAGTTTCTCAACAGCTAATGTCCACAAGGTGTACTTCTACAAAATGTCCTGCAAAGAGGCCAAAATCAGCCAATGCTCAGCTCCAAGACCTCAAATGCAACAGTGGCTATCTCCCAAGCATACAACTGCATCAAACATGCAATCCACAAGCTCTCCAACAGCTCATCTTCTCCAAAATGGATGTTGTTGCTATCATTGGGCTGCTCTTCCTTTGCTCACGGGATGGAGCATCCCTACAGCCCTCCATGCAATGGACTGCCACGAGTGATCCTCAACAGAGCTAGTCATCATCAACATTGCAACGCCCACAGCTCTTGCTCCTAGGCACTCAGCCATCCACAGTAGCTTCAAGCAAAGCTTCAGCATATGTTTGCCTCCAACGTGAGCAACTCTTCATGCCTCGGCAAGCAAGCTGACTCGACATAGCTCACAACACAGTCAACCCTCCATCGGCCAAGTCCTCTATTCAATGTGACAAACCAGTCCGCAGCTGCGCCTCCACCACACACGGATGAGTAAACTGGTAGCCCCGCAAACAGTCAACCATACGAGCAGCCAAGCCATATCCCTCAGCTACTCTCTCACGAGCGCCATCTCCATAGCCCTTCAGCAGCGCCACAGCCTCTACTCAGACGCTCAGCCTCAACGTCCATTGCTCCAAACCCACCGATGTGGCGATTCGTAGGCCAAATAACAAATGGCTCCAGCATCGACAAACTCAGTAGTGACCTCTCATGGCATCCCTCGAATGTTAGAGCGGATCTTATCCTCCACGCACAGCAACTCCAACAACCTGCAGCTAAGAGCTCCTCATCACTGCGCCCATCGTCGTGGAGACTGGCAAAACCAAAGCCACCTCCTAGCGTCACTTCCCAGTGAGCCGAGTCTCCATATTACGTCTCTGACGTCGACCTCGTCGCTTTCATACCAGGCTGCTCCTCTCTAACCTTGCTGGCCACACTCACCAAGCTCTCCTTAGCTCTGATACCAGTTGTGGGAGAGGAGAGCACACAACGGGATAGGAGACACCAAAAGTGGTGGAGCAAAAGCTACTCCAGCTTATTCCTCTATCATATATATATATGAGTATACATGGGCATTGTACAAGTGGGTGGGCACACTGCCCTTTACCCCAACACTCCAGCCCTTCATCATCTTCGTCATGATTGAGCTACACGGAGGATTGAGTTTCGCTCCCTCTGCTGCTATCTTTTCTACCGTTTCTCTACATGGAATCATCTTTCATATAAGCCTCAGCCACGATCCTTGAGACATGGCGGCTTGAGGTTCTTGTATTCAGTTTTTCATATTACCGACAGGCACTATGTTTTCTGAGTTCTGTTCTTCAGTTGTGTCTGAGTATCGTCTATTTTTTATCGCTCCACTGCAAACCCTATCGTTTCTCTATAGCCTATCCATGGGGTCTTTGAAAGTTGCTTATGTATAAGGATGCAAATTTCATAAGAATGGAGTTCGTTGTGTTCTTTATTGTAATTAATTTTGTGTTCATTGATTATTTAATCTATGAATATATTTTAGATTCAAATTGGCTCAAAGTCATTAGGCGGCATCTTTGTATAGGGATAAGTAAGATGAGCAAGGAGCAAATAATAGACATAACTAGCAATGCAATACGGACAGAGTGTTTCTACAATGAGGTCATAGCCAACACAATGGGAGAGACGTTGCCCAAGAGTGAAATGAATGAAGGTGGAGTACGTCACATGATCAATAGCATCATAGGAAATATGAAGAAATGTGCAGAAGACTTGCGAGATGACTTGCGTCCTAATATTGACATGGAAAAATTAGGTTTTTGGGATTTGAAGTGGAAAGAGGAGAAGGGTAGAAGCAAGAGGGTAAAAGACATAGATTCACATTTCACTATTTCGAAGAGAGTGCGATATGAGCAATCAAAACATTCATGTGATCCAACTTCTGAGGCATGGTTAGCTATTGAGGGTAGTCGCAGGGATGCTTCTCACAAAGCACATTCATTTAGGAATGGTGATTGTTCAATTTTGTTAGGTATTCCCCATGAGGCTATAGAGGAGGGTGAGAATCTTGGTGCTGGCTCATTTGGAGTATGCTTTAAAGTCACTTTTAATGGCATCTCTTTCTTTCCTCGAAGTATTACTTATGCGGCGAAGCGCTACAAAGGGAACATACCTCACACCTTAAAGTCATTTGACAAAGAGTATGGAATGCAAATATTACATCCAGGGATTGTCAGATGCATAGGATTTACTAGAAGCTTACCTTGGATTAACATTTTTCCATACTTCAATGGAGGGAGTATTGGAGACATGATGATGCAGCTACCCTTTGAGAAAGGGACTTTCAGAAAGCAAGTGTTATGCTTGAAAGGCAATGGAGTCACTAGGAGAGAACCAAATCCAATACGAAGTGATGTACAGCTTACGAGATTAAAGGCATTTGTGGAAGCTACCCTAGACATCATACACGCATTGGTTGATGCATTAGCAACTGTACACCAAGAAGGCATTATACATTGTGATCTACACCCTTTCAATGTCATGCTAGATTTTACCAAGAATCATAGTCGGCGAAGAACATTGATAATCTTCGATTATCTGATGGTGATAGTCGGCGAAGAACATTGATGATCTCCGATTATCTAGATAAAAGAGGTAGTAGATTTGGGATAAAATGGGATGGATGGCCTCTCAGCAAAAGTTTTAGAAAATCAAGTTTTTGGGCTGCATGATCAAGATTTTGTACATAATGGAAAAAAGTTAGTCAATGTTCTTGACAAGCCTAAGTGTCAATTGGCTATTGGCAATGTTTGGATCACCTTAAATCATGTCATTATTGTGTATGATGCTTTTTCTATCGACAAGCATATGCTAAGGGAGGGAGACATTAGGCGAGATGACTGCCAAAATTGGGCTAGAGCTCAAAGAATATGCAGTAGACAAGTGCAATGGTGCTTGGGAGAATTGGCAAACAATGGAATTCATAGAAAAGAGAGGAGCATGCTAGGAACACAAGCTTATCTTGAAATTGCTAGAGACTACATCGACATCTTCTTATCTCCACATTTGAATCTTGTGGATCGAGTCTATCTTGCAGGCAAAGTCTCTTTTTTCTTTCAAATTTGGAGGTCTTGGATTGTTCATCATGCCAACTATACGTTGAATAGAAACTTCATAACTAAGGAAGCTTTCTTAGCAAATTTTGTGGACCTTACAAACCTTGACATGATAAATATTGAGAGCGTAATTGCATTGGCAAACCTCACCTATGAGTGTAATAGCAATAAGTATACTTTAGATGAGAATGATTGGAATGTATTCAATGACTTTGTAAAGGGGCATTAAACGCACTTGGTAGGGGCTTCTTTGTAATCTTTCTAATATGATAAAAGATTTATTATGATTATTACTATGCGCTGAGTTTAGTCTGATTTGTCTTAATGGATTTTTTAAATTATTTTTTTGCAGGATCTTGAATCACAGAAGTGGATGATTTGCAACTGCCTGGGTACTTTTGTTTATATGAATGCCATAAAGCAAGTTTGAAAATGCTATTTTGGCATCGGGTACAACAAGATGTTGTATGAATGTAGCCTCTATGGTTTTAATACCATGGTTTGATATGACTTAGTAAGGGTTTTCATGGAAGAAAAAAAGTGGAAAGGTCTCCTATAAATGTGACAAAGAAGAATGATATTTTCATCTTTTGCTTCTCTAACAATCAAGACATGGAAAAAGTGGCAAGGCCAATCGTGAATGTGGCCAAAAGCATGGTGTTTTAGTTTTTTCTTCTCTACTCCTTCTCTAACAATAAAGACATGGAAGAAATTACTAAGTCTCAGATATACATTGTTTAAACAAGTTTCTAATCTTTCACATAAGAATGCTTTAGATGTTTGTATTTGGCAAGAAATAAACATTATATATCGTCATTGAATGCTTTGTAAAATTGGTTAATGTATCATTCCTTCTCCTAGCTGAAACGCCCATACATATAGTTTTGTAAAAAATTGAAAGATATAAAGCATTTATAAAAGCTCCCAATCTTTCATGTAGTATTTTTATAAAGGTTGTTTCTTGAGCTCTTTACGTGTTTCAAGTGACTTTGCACAATTCTTTGCTCTTGGTGTACGGCACACATGATTTGTCTTGTTTGATATTTGTTCCTCTTAATTTTTGCACATATGTCTTTATTCTTTGTTTCTCTTGCCTTATGGCATCATCAAGACACAAACCCATCTTAAACTTATGCATTGCCCATTATTGCAATTGGTACCTTAATTTTTTGTGTGTAGATTCAAATAATGTAGGTGATGTAGAGATCTTGCATTCTAAATATCTCATCCTACCTAAAGGGACTCCAAAAGTAGTAGTGTATGACTTACATAAGGACTTTTAAAATTCCTCTAGGAAAATAAATATACTTACAGAAGGGGATTTATAAATTTTTCCAAAATTTACAGAGGGGATACTAGGAAATACTAGAAATAGGTTACATAGGGATTTAGAAAAGAACCCTTGAACGCACGTGATATAGACATATTACACTAAGTGACCCCCCCGAGACCCTCTCTCATTCTCTATTTCCGCATAAGCATGAGCTTATGCGGAAACTTAAGCATAAGCTCATGCTCATGCATGAGCATAAGCATGAGCTTATGCTTATGCTTATGCATAAGCATAAGCATAAGCATAAGCTCATGCTTATGCTCATGCGGAAATAGAGAAGGAGCTTATGGGGAAATAGAGATGAGCTTATGCTTCTCTCATTCTCTATTTCGGCATAAGCTCATTCTCTATTTATTTATGCATGAGCTTATGCAGAAATAGAGAAATAAAGAAGGGGGAAACTTAAGCATAAGCTCATGCTCATGCATGAGCATAAGCATGAGCTTATGCTTAAGCATTAGCATAAGCATAAGCTCATGCTTATGCTCATGCATGAGCATGAGCTTATGCGAATGAGAGACGGGGGAAATAGAGAAGGGGGAAAGAGAGAAGGGGGAATGAGAGAAGCATAAGCATAAGAGAATAAGAGGGAAAGGAAATAGAGAATAAGAGGGAAAGGAAAGAGAGAAGGGAAAAGAGATGAGGGGGAAATAGAGAAGGGGGAATTTAAGGTAAAGTAGAAGGACTCTGACACGCCATCCTCCATGACCAATAGGTGTTCTCGCACATCCCTTAGAGTCCATTGCGATGTGACATTCAGATTCTTGACATCTCCCTCTTCAACATCAATAGACAAACTTACTTGCGTATTGTCTTCATCATTAGAGTGTAGGGGAAGCCACCGGCCATTTGTTTTCTTCCAGCGCCTCTACTGAAAAGCTAAATACAACATTTGGCGTGACAAATGGTATCTAATAACCACATTGTCTTTACATGCATGACATTGAAACACATCACTCTTTTGGTCACCTGACCTGGTTCCCCAATTCATCCCAAGTAAATCTTCAAGAGCATTTTCATCTACATGCTTGGAGGATCACATAGTTTTTGTTCTATGCATATGTATATTCTGAAATAAAGAAGCAAAAATGTGCAGAGACATAAACCAAGATAACCTTGTCCATTTGGATCCAAACGTAAACTTCATGGCCATGCCCACATCCTTTGCAATCTTGTCCTTATACGATTGCAATGTCCTCGAGTCCACATTACTACAATCCATGTCTTGAAGTTGTGGTGGTGCAATGGTTTGCAAACGGCCATAGCTTGATGATGTCATTGGAGTGATGTATGTTGCATTATACCAATACACATTCTTCATTCACAAGGAGGCCAACTTCTCCCCAGCATGCATTTGCTGACCTAAATCCTCATGAATCGCAGTAAACTTACCTATGAATGATTGAACTAGTTCCCACTCCTCGAGGTCCGAAGGGAAGACATCTGCCACCATGAATAAGAGCTAGACTTAGAAACCAAAAACAAAATTTCCAAATGGACTCATTACAATTACAGGTGAAAAAGGTACATAGATAGAAAGGCTCATAGTGTGATGGTATCCTAGATTGATTGAATGATGGAGGAAGCCGCATATCTTTTCCCATGTAAACATGTTGCACTTTTGCGAGCCATCCTTTCTTTCCAAACTTGAACTTCAAGATGCACCCATTCCACTCATACAAGATGTCACCTCTCTTGCTCTTGGGAAGCTTATGTGGACCTTTGGCTAATCCTTTCATCACTATCGAGTCACTTAAGCTGTAGGTGCGAGGGATCCATTCATCCAATGCATTTTTGGTGTTGTGGAAGACACAAGAGGTCACAACATTGCATGGTCTTGTAGCCTTTCTCCTCACCATGCTTGCAGAGGTTGCAACAGCAAGAATGGGACTCCTACACAAGGCAATGCAGCTCCAACAGAGGCACAAAAGAGGGAGAAGGAGAGGGACAGAAAGCAGCAACAACAGAGGCACAGGAGAGGGAGAAGGAGAGGGACAGAGCAACAGCAACATAGGCACAGGAGAGGGAGAAGAAGAGGGACAAAGCAGCTCCAACAGAGGCACAAGAGAGGGAGAGGGGAGAGAGAGAGAGAGAGGAGCTGCAGCAAGCAGGCCAAAGCAGGAGGGAGCAGAGAAAGAGGGGGGAGAGGGAAAATACGTGGGACTTGGTTTAAATCTGAGTGATTTGGCAAGCTCGACCAGAACAGTGGGGGGCAGAGGTCCTAAAAAGAGGGAGGGGAGAAGAAAAATTTGCCACAAGGGCCCTACCATCCCATTGAAGGCAGTTTTTGGCTCATGTGGGGAAGGTGCACCTGGTAGGAGGGTCAAACATGGGTTAAGAGGGGGGCCCTGGTTTGGGTGGTCCCTAGTGTAAGGGGAGCAACCAATAGGGGCTCTCTGTAGGCCTGCCCACCCTCCACCTCAACATACCATTGCCCCACACCTTTTAGCACTCTCATTGGTACACCTCAAATCACTCTCTAATCCCTTGAAATTAGGAAACACTAATTGGAGGCCCTTTTGAGACCCCAATTCTCCCCTAATGTAGGGTTTAGGGTTTATGGTTTAGCGTGTAGTGTTTAGGGTTTAGGGTTTAGGAATTATGGGTTAGAGTTTAGGGGTTAGGGTTTAGGATTTAGGATTTAGGGTTTAGGGTTTAGGGTTTGAATATTAATTGCATTGTATTCTTAATGGACATAATTTTCATTTAAATATCAAATTACATTGCACACTGTATTTTTATCATTACATATTATATTTTATTTTTATCATTATGCATTTGGCAATTCGAGTATTGTCCTTAGGATTAAATCAATTTTATTTTAAATTCTTGAAATGTTTATTGGATGTGTATAATAATTAAAATAGCATTTAAAAGATAGAAACAAGATAATTATCCTATAATGTAATTTATATAAGCTTCTTATGTATATTGTAAATTATTCTGGTTCGTAAACATTTTATGATCATTTTTAAAATTAAAAAATCTTTTCAACATTTAGAATACAATGTTTTTGCTTATTTCATAGATAATAAGCAACTCATTTCCTCTAGCTACTAGTCTAGTAGACTACAACAACATAATGACTCATTATACCATGCATAACAGAAGATACATTAATTTCTTGGATGCTAATTTCCTAGATAAAGACTAATATATATAGAATCCAATTCACATTTGCCTTTTTATGTGCCATGTCGTCTAATTAATCTCTTACACATAAATAAAGAACTTTTCCTTCTAATATATATATAGGAATAATGTAACACACTCTTCTAATTTCCTAGGTGACCACCCCTTCTCTTTGATAGAGGTATATATCTTAACTAGAGAATGATATTTCCTATATAGGAATGCAACACACACGTCTTATTTCCTACGTGAAAACCTCTTTTTCTTAGATAGAGGTATCGATTTCCTATATAGAAATGTAACACGCTCATCTAATTTCCTACATGACAACCTCTTTTCCTAGATAGAGGTGTGCATTTTTCCTATATAGAAATGTAGCACACTCATCCAACTTCCTAGATGACAACCTCTTTTCCTAGATAGGGGTATGCATTTTATCTAGGGAGATATACATAACAAAATGCCTAGTTATATCTAGGAAATTTCCTCCTTTTTCCTAGTTTGTGAGGTTTTCCCTATATAGTGAACGGCTAGAAGTTCCTTGTGATAGTACAATGAATTCTCAGGGGGGTCACTATGTATAAACCCTCTATATCACGTGCGTTCAAGGCCTATATTTAAAGTCCCTTATCTGTAAAAAATTTCATTAATAAAATGTACCCCTTTTCTATACAAATCTGTAAATTTTTTCCAAAACTATTTTAAATAGTCCCTTATGTATATTTATTTCTGTAAATTTTAGAAATAAAAAAAATCCTTCTGTTGAACTCACGTGATAGGGTTACATATGATGAGTGCCCCCCCGAGAATGAATTGTTTCATCGAATTACCTATTCATCCTTGCATGGTTATTAGATCAGCTACACCCTTAATGAAATAGTATGCCCATACTTGCTCAAGTCGAAGTAGTGATATCAACAACAACAACATCCCAAGGGTCTCTGCTGCTATCATCTTTATGGGTATCTAGAGTCTTAGAAATGAGATGATCTTCACTCGTTCCATGACGGAGAGTGTGTTTGCTGGGAAGATGGTGGGAATGTGCTTGTCATGAGGAAGCTGGCGGGAATGTGCTTGTGAGATCTTCATAGTGCTATGTAGATGGTTATTAGGTGTGATGTTTAAGTTTAATCCTTGTATGCCGTGGGCAGTTTTTGTAGTATAGTAGGCCACAATTTTGTAATTATTTTTTTTCCCTTACAGTTTAATAAAAGTCGGCATGTTCCCTTTTATAATTAAAAAACTCCAACTTAGGATACATACACACACAAAGACACTGATTTAGGCTCGCTCTCCCCTTTGGCTACCACATGGCAACCCCTCCCTATAGGTGTGTCTATATGTGTGTGTGTAGCCTAGAGTCTGCAACACACACATATATTCATTTTAAGATTTTATTTTTAAACATGCATTAAAACCTTTTTTCTTCCTACGATGGAGGAGGCAGCGGTCAAGCTGGACATTGCCTCTTTTCAAACACCGACAGGGTACATGAGTTGCTTGAAAGGAGCATTTTCAAAGGACAATAAGCTTAGTGGGCTCAAGTCCCATGATTGGCACAAGGACTTACAGGTATTTTAAGTAGAATTAGTGTACCGATAATCATGATGCGTTAGCGTAATTATGATTATGTTATATTGTTGACATGACTTCTTTGTTGCTTTGATAGTTCATCCTCCCAATTACAATAAAAGGGTGCTTACAAGAAGATGTTAGAAATGCTATATTCAAGATCTGTGGTATTGTGAGGTATGCTTACTATCAAATCGCATTGATTGCATTTTCTTCAATTTAAGCTCATTAATCTGTAGACTGATTATGAAAATATCTTACATGGATATGTGAAATAGGTGGATATCTCAAAAAGAGATCTCCATATCGAGCATCGAGAAGGCTAGGGTGGAATCCATTGAAGCCGTATGCTTGCTTGAGAAGCACTTTCCCTCGAGAATTATGACAACTCAAGTCCACTTGCTTGTGCACATAGTTGATGAGGTGGCTATTTCAGGTATCGTTCATAGTCGATGGATGTTTTTTCTCGAGCAGTTTATGAAAACTTTGAAGGGATTTGTAAGACAAAGAGCAAGACCAGAAGCAAGCATGGCAGAGGGATGGCTTGTGCAAGAGTCATTAGTATATATCACAGAGTTTCTTGCATCCACGGATCTCGATATGTCGCAAGCTTGGCATAACAAGGATGATGATCGCATCGTTCGCGAGGTTCCCCAAGGAAAAGGGATTGAAAGAAAGATGAGCGAAGAGCAAATGGAGAAATTAAATAAGTTTTGTATCCTCAATAGCCCTAAGATGCAGAAGTGGATTGAGAGATATGAAGTGGCCAAAGCAGAAAGAATAAATGCAAGGATGAGATTCAGAGTAATGTACAGGCGATTGCAACCATATCCATGGGATCTGGCTCTTCTCCCCACTCACATGTCACTTGATTGGCTACAACTGGCTCTATGTAAAGCCGAACGCGATGGAGAGACAATAAATGAGCGCAAGCGTTATCATCTGGATGTATGGTGCATGTAAGTTTCTTAGCTCTTGACGTAATTAAGTAATTATTTGTGGCAATATACGCGATAAAATAGATGCATCTTCATTGTTTTAATGATGCTCTTTTACAGTATAAAAAGTACAGTGCATTATGGTCATATGGATGACATTTTCGCGTGGAAGGCATCGATTCAAAGAGAGTCACGTATGATTGTGGAGTCATGGCTAACGTCACACAAGATAGTCGAGCAAGTGCTTCGGATACCAATCTTCTCTCCTCACAGTTGGATTATTGTGGAACCATACGTGAAATCTATGATGTTGATTTTTGACGATTTAGTATTTTCATTTTTGATGTAAAATGGTTTAGAACTATTTACAACGGTCCCCATGTGACAGTGAGAAAAGATAGTAGCGGTTTCTTTGCAATAGACTCCACCAAACATTGGACCGATGAAAGTGATACTTTTGTTCTTCCCGAGCACTGTGAGCAGGTACATACTAATGATTTAATTAATCGAAGCTTTCGTTTTTAAAGATCCATTGATACATGTACTTGAGCATAATTTCATATATATAATTGACGACATTTGACACCCATCTTCAATATAGGTGGCTTTTCATCCGGATCGTTCTAATCCAAGATGGTGGTATGTGATCCAAGTTGCACCACGAAGTAAGCAAATTTTTGAAGATAGAGATGTGGATATGGAGATGCCACTACCAATGCCGGATCCAATTGATCCCGATGAATCTAGCGAATAAGATGAAGATCACAATATGAGCCAAGAGCAAGATGCGCATAATGACATCAGACATGAGGAAGATGGAGATCACGATATTGAGGAAGAAGACAACTATCATCAAGAATCACCACACTTTATTGAAGAACATGATCAAGTACATTTAGGAATGTACGATGCTAGAGTACGATAATGATATAGGAGATCAACTCGGTATAGAAATGGAGATAGACTTGTTTGGTGCCTTAGACTTGGCTCAAGATGAAACAATTGATGTAAATGCTCTTAATTGATTTTTTTCATCTCAAACTTGGACATGAATATATGAGCTACAAAGGCTTGATGTACATGCTCTCATATTTTTATTCTCTATGAGATCAAACATGTATGAAAATTTAAAAAAAATTGTCATTGGAAAAAACTAACTTTTAAGGCCTATATGAGTAAAAAACCTCTCTGGAAAACGTCGCTATCAAATAGTATATCACTGTTGCTATATAGCGACTTTTGTAATAGTCGCTATATAGCAACGTTTGCCTAACGTCTCTATATAGCGACGCTTTACGGATGTGCGCTTTTCATACCGATGATTAGCACCCCGCGCGCGCTAAACGTCGGTATGTAAACCTCGCAATAGGATCCGTGTGTAGTAGTGTGACAACCTCTTTCCCTAGATAGAGGTGTGCATTTTTCCTATATAGAAATGTAGCGCACACATCCAATTTCCTAGATGACAACCTCTTTTCCTAGATAGGGGTATGCATTTTATCTAGGGAGATATACATACCAAAATGCCTAGTTATATATAGGAAATTTCCTCCTTTTTCCTAGTTTGTGAGGTTTTCCCTATATAGTGAACGGCTAGAAGTTCCTTGTGATAGTACAATGAATTGTTTCATCGAATTACCTATTCATACTTGCATGGTTATTAGATCAGCTACACCCTTAATGAAATAGTATGCCCATACTTGCTTAAGTCGAAGTAGTGATATCAACAACAACAACATCCCAAGGGACTTTGCTGCTATCATCTTTATGGGTATCTAGAGTCTTAGAAATGAGATGATCTTCACTCGTTCCATGGCGGAGAGTGTGTTTGCTGGGAAGATGGTGGGAATGTGCTTGTCATGAGGAAGCTGGCGGGAATGTGCTTGTGAGATCTTCATAGTGCTATGTAGATGGTTATTAGGTGTGATGTTTAAGTTTAATCCTTGTATGCCGTGGGCAGTTTTTGTAGTATAGTAGGCCACAATTTTGTAATTATTTTTTTTCCCTTACAGTTTAATAAAAGTCAGCATGTTGCCTTTTATAATTAAAAAACTCCAACTTAGGATACATACACACACAAACACACCTATTTAGGCTCGCTCTCCCGTTTGGCTACCACATGGCAACCCCTCCCTATAGGTGTGTCTATATGTGTGTGTGTAGCCTAGAGTCTGCAACACACACATATATTTCATTTTAAGCTTTTATTTTTAAACATGCATTAAAACCTTTTTTCTTCCTACGAGGGAGGAGGCAGCGGTCAAGGTGGACATTGCCTCTTTTCAAACACCGACAGGATACATGAGTTGCTTGAAAGGAGCATTTTCAAAGGACAATAAGCTTAGTGGGCTCAAGTCCCATGATTGGCACAAGGACTTACAGGTATTTTAAGTAGAATTAGTGTACCGATAATCATGATGCGTTAGCGTAATTATGATTATGTTATATTGTTGACATGACTTCTTTGTTGCTTTGATAGTTCATCCTCCCAATTACAATAAAAGGGTGCTTACAAGAAGATGTTAGAAATGCTATATTCAAGATCTGTGGTATTGTGAGGTATGCTTACTATCAAATCGCATTGATTGCATTTGCTTCAATTTAAGCTCATTAATCTGTAGACTGATTATGAAAATATCTTACATGGACATGTGAAATAGGTGGATATCTCAAAAAGAGATCTCCATATCGAGCATCGAGAAGGCTAGGGTGGAATCCATTGAAGCCGTATGCTTGCTTGAGAAGCACTTTCCCTCGAGCATTATGACAACTCAAGTCCACTTGCTTGTGCACATAGTTGATGAGGTGGCTATTGCAGGTACCGTTCATAGTCGATGGATGTTTTTTCTTGAGCGGTTTATGAAAACTTTGAAGGGATGTGTAAGACAAAGAGCAAGACCATAAGCAAGCATGGCAGAGGGATGGCTTGTGCAAGAGTCATTAGAATATATCACAGAGTTTCTTGCATCCACGGATCTCGATATGTCGCAAGCTTGGCATAACAAGGATGATGATCGCATCGTTCGCGAGGTTCCCCAAGGAAAAGCGATTGAAAGAAAGATGAGCGAAGAGCAAATGGAGAAATTAAATAAGTTTTGTATCCTCAATAGCCCTGAGATGCAGAAGTAAATTGAGAGATATGAAGTGGCCAAAGTAGAAAGAATAAATGCAAGGACGAGATTCAGAGTAATGTACAAGCGATTGCAACCATATCCATGGGATCTGGCTCTTCTCCCCACTCACATGTCACTTGATTGGCTACAATTGGCTCTATGTAAAGCCGAACGCAATGGAGAGACAATAAATGAGCGCAAGCGAGAGTTATCATCTGGATGTATGGTGCATGTAAGTTTCTTAGCTCTTGACGTAATTAAGTAATTATTTGTGGCAATATACGCGATAAAATAGATGCATCTTCATTGTTTTAATGATGCTCTTTTACAGTATAAAAAGTACAGTGCATTATGGTCATATGGATGACATTTTCACGTGGAAGGCATCGATTCAAAGAGAGTCACGTATGATTGTGGAGTCATGGCTAACGTCACACAAGATAGTCGAGCAAGTGCTTCAGATACCAATCTTCTCTCCTCACAGTTGGATTATTGTGGAACCATACGCGAAATCTATGATGTTGATTTTTGACGATTTAGTATTTTCATTTTTTAAGTAAAATGGTTTAGAACTATTTACAACGGTCCCCATGTGACAGTGAGAAAAGATAGTAGCGGCTTCTTTGCAATAGACTCCACCAAACATTGGACCGATGAAAGTGATACTTTTGTTTTTCTCGAGCACTGTGAGCAGGTACATACTAATGATTTAATAAATCGAAGCTTTCGTTTTTAAAGATCCATTGATACATGTACTTGAGCATAATTTCATATATATAATTGACGACATTTGGCACCCATCTTCATTATAGGTGTTTTTTCATCCGGATCGTTCTGATCCAAGATGGTGGTACGTGATCCAAGTTGCACCACGAAGTAAGTAAATTTTTGAAGATAGAGATGTGGATATGGAGATGCCACTACCAATGCCAGATTCAATTGATCCCGATGAATCTAGCGAAGAAGATGAAGATCACAATATGAGCCAAGAGGAAGATGCGCATAATGACATCAGACATGAGGAAGATGGAGATCACGATATTGAGGAAGAAGACAACTATCATCAAGAATCACCACACTTTATTGAAGAACATGATCAAGTACATTTAGGAATGTACGATGCTAGAGTACGATAATGATATACCAGATCAACTCGGTATAGAAATGGAGATAGACTTGTTTGGCGCCTTAGACTTGGCTCAAGATGAAACAATTGATGTAAATGCTCTTAATTGATTTTTTTCATCTCAAACTTGGACATGAATATATGAGCTACAAAGGCTTGATGTACATGCTCTCATATTTTTATTCTCTATGAGATCAAACATGTATGAAAATTTAAAAAAAATTATCATTGGAAAAAACTAACTTTTAAGGCCTATATGAGTAAAAAACCTCTCTGGAAAACGTCGCTATCAAATAGTATATCACTGTTGCTATATAGCGACTTTTGTAATAGTCGCTATATAGCGACGTTTGCCTAACATGGCTATATAGCGACGCTTTACGGATGCGTGCTTTTCATACCGATGATTAGCACCCCGCGCACGCTAAACGTCGGTATGTTAACCTCGCAATAGGATCCGTGTGTAGTAGTGTGACAACCTCTTTCCCTAGATAGAGGTGTGCATTTTTCCTATATAGAAATGTAGCACACTCATCCAATTTCCTAGATGACAACCTCTTTTCCTAGATAGGGGTATGCATTTTATCTAGGGAGATATACATACCAAAATGCCTAGTTATATCTAGGAAATTTCCTCCTTTTTCCTTGTTTGTGAGGTTTTCCCTATATAGTGAATGGCTAGAAGTTCCTTGTGATAGTACAATGAATTGTTTCATCGAATTACCTATTCATCCTTGCATGGTTATTAGATCAGCTACACCCTTAATGAAATAGTATGCCCATATTGCTCAAGTCGAAGTAGTGATATCAACAACAACAACATCCCAAGGGACTCTGCTGCTATCATCTTTATGGGTATCTAGACTCTTAGAAATTAGATGATCTTCACTCGTTCCATGGCGGAGAGTGTGTTTGCTGGGAAGCTGGTGGGAATGTGCTTGTCATGAGGAAGCTGGCGGGAATGTGCTTGTGAGATCTTCATAGTGCTATGTAGATGGTTATTAGGTGTGATGTTTAAGTTTAATCCTTGTATGCCGTGGGCAGTTTTTGCAGTATAGTAGGCCACAATTTTGTAATTATTTTTTTCCCCTTACAGTTTAATAAAAGCCATATGTTCCCTTTTATAATTAAAAAACTCCAACTTGGGATACATACACACACAAACACACTGATTTAGGCTCGTTCTGCCCTTTGGCTGGCACATGGTAACCCCTCCCTATAAGTGTGTCTATATGTGTGTGTGGCCTAGAGTCTGAAACACACACATATATTTCATCTTAAGCTTTTATTTTTAAACATGCATTAAAACCTTTTTCCCAACTAAAAGCAATGCTCACTAAGCCTCATTGATCTGTGTGTGTGCGCGCACGTACTAAGCCTCACTCATCTACCTAGCTCTCACTCACTAAGCTCTCCTTTAAAGAGGATTCCCAACCTATCCTTAAAGAAGTAGTAATATGTCTCCCTACTAGCAAAGCATTAGAGTTGTTTCCTAGGCACATGGCGACTTGTAGCTAGACTTGCTAGACTTGTAGTCTTAGTCGTTAGACGTTGTTACAAGCATGTGACCCATGGCCGTAAGTCACACTATCAGCATTGAATTAAACAGCATCCCTGCAGTCATCGACTCCCACAAGCAAAACACAAGCTGGAGATGCTTTTGAGTTTAATTTATTGGGTGGAATGTTTCAAAGTTATTGTCGTTGATTTAGCACCATATGCCCAGTTTAATTTATTCCTTCGCGTATTGGGTGGAATGTTTCATCATTATTTTTGTTGATTTAGCAACAGTTGTAGGAGACCGAAACAGTAGCCCATGATCTGAATTTCAATAGATTGCGTCACCTATCAGGATCACGAACTCGACTTGGTCAAAAGCAGACCGAAAGGATCACGAACTCGACTTGGTCCAAAGCAGATCGAAAGGCAGACTTTATAAGGAGCACACTTGCGCTGCACTATCACCACGATCTCCCTTCCATTACGTTCTCAAAAGCTACCTGCATTTCTAACATCCCTCTCCAGCAGCAGCTACACTCCCCACATTTTCGTCTGCATCACCTTCTGTACCATAGCTATGGCCACTGAATTCATGTCCACAATCACCACTCTCGCTAGGGCCGCACTGCCCCTCCTCTTCTTGCTCGCTCTTGCTTCTCCCTCCCTCCATGTTGCAGCCACGGACGCCGATCCTTTGCAAGATTTCTGCGTCGCTCTACCCAACCAAGACATCACCATAAACGGCCTTCTTTGCAAGAACGCCAATCAGGTCTCTGCATACGACTTCACTTCTCCTTGCTGCGTCAGGCAGGTGATGTCAACAACCCGTTGGGCTCCAATGTCATGCTCGCTGACGTCCAAACGTTTCCTGGCCTCAACACTCAGGGTTTGTCCGTCGCTCCCCTCGACTTTGCACCAGGCGGCGTGGTTCCACCTCATGTCCATCCTCGCGCCACCGAAGTTCTCTTCTTGGCTCAGGGAAAATTGGTAGTGGGCTTTGTGGATACCAATAACACTCTCTTCTAGCAGACGCTTTACGCTGGGGACCTCTTTGTCTTCCCCCGGGGGCTGGTTCACTTCCAGCTCAACGCGGATGCGCATAAATCTGCCCTTGCCATATCTGGCTTGAAAGTCAAAATCCGGGGGTATCGCTGTTGGCCACTACCCTCTTCGCCGCCAAACCTCCTCTTCCTGAGCAAGTGCTACACTCCTGCTCAAATTGAAATCACCAAGTTGGCTGGGGGCTTGCCATAGTGCCCTGCACTACTAGTCAAATACTCCATCCAAACTAAATAATGCTCTGTGCACTTGTTTGTGTATCAAGCTTAGATTCAATGCTAATGATTCTGTAGTAAATTTAGGAGTGAGGTAACTTTATATGCTTAAATGTTCGCTCAACTAGGCGTAGTTCACTATTGCTAACCGTCCAACAAATGTTTACACTCTACACTATCTCACTTTTGCTTATTCACATGATGTTGCGAGTGACATCATTAACTTGAATTGTCTTCTCAAAGATGATGATCTAGGGGGCACCACTGTTCATGGAGAAGTTTTATGTTTCTATATAGAGAAACCTTCAACTTTCCTTCCTGAAACTCTTTCATATAGCTTTTTAGGTTTTAAGGTGAAAATATAAGTAAAATTACAAATTTTAAAAATTGCAAACAAATCTCTTATGTAAATTTAAAAACTTATAAGTTCCATTTTGCATAGTGTGCCAGTATTTTGCAAACACTTCACGGGCACCCAAAGGGTGTTCACATGGCACTCTCATTAGTGAGAACTAGAAGTGTGGCCTAAAGATATTCCCATGGTGGTTGCAAACATTAATGCCTAGCACTAGAAATGTCCTTGGAATGTTCAAGGACACCCCCCTTCACTATGTCACAAATTCATGTTTCTTACCCTTGCTATGTCGATTGATGTCGCTATTGCACTTATTTTTAAAAGCCTTTCTTTTCATCTTGGCATGCCAGTTCCCTATATTATAGGACCCAATATTGGAGTTAGCACCACTTCCCTTTTTCGCTCCATTGGCCTAGCAAAATATTTGCGTCTATGTCCACTAAGCATGGCTATTGGTATGTGTAAATCCACAGTGTGCCTTGCCTTTCTCTCCAACTACCAATGTCTCTCCTAGTCTTCTTATTATAAGTCCCTTATGACAATGTTGGCCCCATGGTCTAGGCATTAAGAAGATGTAGAAGTCAACTTTTTAAGCTGTCATAAGTTTGACAAAGCAAGGCATGGTAGAGGTTGAAAGCATCCCCCAAAAATACACACATTGATTCCATGTTGAAAGATGTAGTGCTACTACACTCATTTATTGTGCCTTCCATCTCTTGCATTTTTTACGTTATTGTAATTTCTATAGATTACATTGCAGCCATAGAGTAGGACCTTAGATCAAAAAATGGGCTAATTAAATTAAATCATATTCAATATATAATGCTATCACCCATCCATACCATCAATATGCTTTTACCATTATCCTTCTATGAAGGAGGGATGCTTTGTCTTTCAACACATGTGGTCTTTACCGTACCCCAAGTGCCCATGAGGTGCTACTCTAGTAGCGTGCTTACTCTCCTTTGCCAAGATAGATTGGGAGATGCAAACATTCATTCATGACTATGAAGGAGCTAACAAGAAATAAAACACATAAGAAGATGACATGATAAATCAAATGTTTGCAAAAAAAACCCCAAGGCTCCCTTGCCTTATGACTTGCAATTGACTATAAGGCCACCACTTCTCTTTTAACCTATAGATTATACTTTGAGAGAAGTAGTATTGCAAAGTGATGGTCATGGCGTCATAGCTTATCTTCTAAGACTTGACTCAATTGCCATTTGAGAGTTTGAAAGCGATCTGCTTCAATGTTTGGCATCCTAATGGATGGAGGGGTTGGTATAAAGTGGCCCTCCTACGTTTGTCATTTGTGTGTGGAGCCCTAATCATTGCCTACCTCTCCATCATTTTCACATGGAGCTCTCCTCCATTGCCTTCCCTCACGTACGTTTCTTTTGTTTTATGATGGTTGCATGCTATTATATGAGCATCATATTGAAGCATGGTATTCCTAGTGTCCCATCCATAGGGCTCCACCATTACCCTCCATTGCAGCTGTAGAGCTTCGATGCCTTATGCTACACCATTACCCTCCATTCTCGGGGGGGTCACTCATCATATGTAACCCTATCACGTGAGTTCAACATAAGGATATTTTTTATTTCTAAAATTTACAAAAATAAATATACATAAGGGACTATTTAAAATAGTTTTGGAAAAAAATTACAGATTTGTATAGAAAAGGGGTACATTTTATTAATGAAAAAATTACAAATAAGGGATTTTAAAAATAGGCCTTGAACGCACGTGATATAGAGGGTTTATACATAGTGACCCCCCCGAGCCTCCATTGTAGCTATAGAGCATCAGTGCCTTAAGATCTACAATTTTGCAAATTAGGTAATCATTGTTCAATCGAGGTTGTAGGTGATACAATGATAGAATCTACCTTTTTTATGAACGCATCACTCAACACAAATGATCCCACTAAGACCTATGTCATTTCATCTCCTAAATCATATTCTGATGTTGCTACTCCCCAAGCAAATGAAGGTGTAGCTCTAAGGCTATGGAAAGAGTCTAAGTCGATTGTTTCTATGATTTGATGCTTTGTTGATTCCCTTGCCTTTGTCTTTGTAAGATGGGCTGCCTTGCAATCTGAAGTATTGCAATCCATTTTTCTACTCATGATTTCCTGTTTCTTTCATTTTGAACAAGCCTATTTTCTCATCTTGATTCTTACAAAGGTGCAAGCATATGCTTACCAAGCTTCATGACTGTTCAAAGGTTGGAAACCTTGATAAGAGTTCACACTTGCACATGCCAATTTGAAATTCATGTTGATACTCTTGGTTGATCCTATAAGTAGATTTGGGTCATTCAGAGAGCATCTGTAAGTGTTCTTGATGCCGTGCTTAGGGTTCATTTTCTTTTTCAATTTCGTAACTTTTTTGTGTGTTACCTAGTGTGGCATCGGTGAATGTTTTGGACTTTGGGCTCTTTTACAAGTACGCCAAAATTTTCTTTATGTCTCCTTTATGTCAAGAAAGTAAATTCCAAATCTACTTGCAGGTTCCAAGTTACAAGCAAAACCTTACTTTGAGCAGATGAACTGAGATTTTAAAGATGCAAGGAAACTGTTCTCTGAGAACTTAAGCCTTCCTGCAAGCTACATTCAGGTCAAGATGTCCCCTTTCAGGCCAAAATGTTGGGTCTCATGTGTATGTATCCTAAGTTTGAGTGTTTTATTTCTTTAAGGGAGCACATCAAATTTTATTAAACTAGAAGGAAAGAAAAGTATTATGATTCACAACCAACTACAGTGGGCAAACTGCCCACCATGTATGGTAAGTATGTCCAAACATCGCACCTAATGACAATATACATAGCACTATAAAGATCTAACATACACATTCCCACTAGCTTCCTCATGTTAGTTAGGCCCAACCTTAGTTATCCCTAGTAGCACACTCTCCACCATGGCATGACTGATCTCATTTCTGAGGCTCCAGAAACCCATAAAGATGAAAGAAACAGAGACCCTTGGGATGTTGTTGTTGATACCTATACTTCAACTTGAGCGAGTATGGGCAAATTATTTCATTAAGGGTGTATCTGATCTATAACAACACTTATTTCATTAATTCTTGACTCATATGTCTACTCTTGGACTAATCCCAAAAATCCTTCCCAATTGAAAAGTTTACTTTATGAAAATATCATTCGAGAATCAAAAGTTCACTTTTTGGCACTATCATTTCCACATAATAAATTTTGCAATCTGTCTCTATAATGGTGCACTACTAATGGAAAAACTTTGATTAAATCCTACTTTTGCACTTCTTCTTTTTAACAATCCTATTCACGTTTAAAAAAAATTATGAGTTATAAATTTAAATCCATGAAAAATCACTTTCAAAATAAAGACTTATTAATATAATTTAATCCAAAAGAATGCACTTAAAATTTGATGTGGAAAACTATAACACTCTTGAAGTCCCAAAAAATTTAAAGGTTAGAATAGACAAGAGGCATAGAAGACTCTTTAAATGTGCTCCAAAAATAGTAATAGCTATACTTGCAATTTTACAATGTCATATGTTTACAAGAAATATTGCTCTCCATGAGTCTTTGTACAAAGGAGTCTGACACAGAGCCTTTTCAATAACTCAATTCTGCCTTTACAAATGTGTTAAGTACAAATAGGTAACTAGTTTGTTTGAAAGTCCGATTCATTGTCACTTGTTGCCAGTTTGGAGCCCACCAAAGGTCCCTCCCACCAATTTGAGCATCCTAGGCCTTTGATTCATCCACCATCCACCTCCATCCAAGGGCCAAGGTTGATCAATTTCAAAATAAAAATACCCATGCTAGTTCAGTAAATGCTAGGGGACCCTTAGCCCATGGGTTACCATAGTGGGTTCACTTGGTCTTAGCTTAATCCATTCCTTATGAGGCCCTTTTGAGACCTCAATTCTCCCCTATTGTGCTCGCATTTTCTCAACATCTTTTATCAATTAATAGGTCTTCTTAATTACAATAGCAGTGTGTTCCTTCCAAGAGGGCTTCCAATCAGGAAATCTTTGAAGCATTTACTCTTTGTATGCAATAAAAGATTTTAAGCCTTCTATTTCACCTTTAGATTTCTTGCTGAATTCTTTTATAGGAGCCCATATTGGATGCATTTCTTTGCTCAGGACTGAAGTTAAGAGATAGTTAGGTGGTTCTTTCGGTTCCCATATTGTATCATGAGAATAGTGTTGCCACTGCATCACTGGTTTTTCATCCTTTAAGAAAAAGAGAAAGTAGTGTGGAGCGCTATGACGTCCAATCAGGGCATCATCACCTTTTTGTATGAAAGGTATAATAAAGCTCTTCCAATCATACATCCTTTCAAGCATGGAGCATTCTGTACCTTCCTTGCAACCACCAACTTGCCTTCCACATTTTCTTATCAAATCATCCATCGTCTCCATGTCCTTGTGTTTTACCTCTCTTGAGATTGTGCTAAAAACCTGATCGATATCCTCATGTGTGTGTCCAACCAACAAAAACCCAACTTCAATCTCATTGAAGATTCGATGAGTGATTAGCATTGAGCAAAATGCAAAAAAGAGTACATTCTTATTCTCTCATCCGCAATTGTCTGCTTGTATTCTCAAATTTGCTGGTAGGAGACCTTTTCTGCATGTACACTATGAATTTCCTTCATAACTAACATTACAACTTGATTGCTATCATGTAGATGCAAGGAATCAATCCATATGTCTGCAAAAAACTTAAATCCATACACTAACACTCCACATAGATGTGCCTTTAAAAAGTATTTTCCTTGTAGCTTAGGTGGACTTTTTATGAATTGAGGTAATGTTATGTTCTGATCCATATCATCCATAATAACGCACATGTACTCATTTGGATGAGAAATAGCCTGCTCCTTCCAAAATGCATATTTTAGTCTAGAATGCCAAACCAGTCCATGATGAAATTCTCTTTATTTTTGTATGATTCTCTTTGTTCTCGATACGTTGGACTCTCAAGTGCTCGCTTTAGATCATCACAATCACTGCACTTTGATATTTTTTGCCTTTTTGGGATTTTAACATGTACAAAGCTCTTCTTCAAAGAGTATACAAATTGTGAAAACATGTCACAGCATGCCCTCTTTACCTCTGTGTTTCTCCAATAGACTTAAACACTTCTTTTTTTGTCAAACCTATCGGAAGATGCATTTCAAATAGATGGGGTTGAGGTAAGGCATTTTCATGAATGTAGTCTTTTAAAATTGTTGTTGCCGACATTGTTGAGGCTCTTGTTTTGGGCCTTCCTCTGTTTCTATGAATGTTAAACTTTACTCCATACTTTGATTTGTTTTCCAAATCCCAGTATGTGCCATGTGATAATCGTGTAGTAATGCGATATGCATTATTGCAAATACTTTTTCCATTTATACAAGGCTTTATCTGTTGTTCAAAATTTGGTTTTTTCGTATCATTTACCAGAACACAAGAGAGCCTTGTGAGTAGGTATTCAGAGGGTATTCATTTCTTTTGCTCCCTCTTCTTTGCCACACCTGTTCTCTACATCCCTTGATGTCAAGTAAGTTAATGGAATGCACCCAACTTCACATGCAACATGTAGATCACGTTGCTTTTAGCATAACATCTTCATTCAATACTCTTATTCTCTTTGGTTGCTTTTCTACATTTGCCTCGACTCGCTTCTTTTCATGCATATGTATGTCTGTTTCCTCTGTAAGTTTGTACACTTCTCGTTATCAAATTTATTTATCAACTTATTTTCATGGGATCTTGCATCCTTCATCTTATTACAATCAAAGTCAAATACCGAATAGTCTTTTGTTGGTTTCTTTTGTACATCTTAGTTTTTGGAAATTCTACACTTCTCAGTGTTGAATTTATTTGTCACCGTGTTTTCATGGGATGTTGCATCGTTTATCTTATCATTGTCAAAGTCAAATATTGAATAGTCCTTTGTTGATTTCATTCTTGTCCTTGAAGTAATCTTCGAACCATTTGAGTCAATATCCATGTCGTCCATGTTTGATAAGCCAACACTTTCAAACTCTTTGCGCTCCTTGACAATGTGTATGAATTCATCGACTCCAGATGAGACATCTGCACTTCTGAAACCTTTTGCTTAATTAGTAGCAATGAACTCATCCACTCTTGACAAGATATCACTTCTATAGTTAAGTGCATTGAAATCATCCAAGTTTGAGGAGACAACACAAATGATATCTTTATCTTTCTTGACGTGCGTGAATTCATCGAATCCAGATAAGACATCGCTTCTGTAGTCTTTTGCCTTCACAGTACCATAGAACTCACCGATGATTTCTTTATCTTTCTCAACGTGTGTGAATTTATCAACTCCCACTACAAGGCACAGGCCCTTTTTTGACGCAAATACCGACCTTTTTTATGCTAAAAAGTTTTTTTAACGGGTGCAAAGGTCGGTATTTACGTCCAAAAAGAACGGTCGCTATATAAATACCGCTATATAGCAACACGGGTAAATGTCACTATATAGTGACACTGGTAAACATTGCTATATAGCGATGATTAACAGAACCTAAAAAAAACATTAGTGGGCTAAACTGGGCCACAGCAAGCCCTGCTTTGCCCCACTAATGGTTTTTTTTTTGTAATTACAAAAGAATGTTTTTTGTTACAAAATTTCCCTTGTGAAAAGGTTGATACAAAATTGCTCAAACGAGCCAAGGGACAGAAGCATATACATGTCGAAGATATACGACATTGTTTGTTACAAAATTACCCTTTCAAAAAGGGTGATACAAAATCTCTCAAACGAGCCGACATATAGAAACATATACATGGTGAAGTATATGAAAACTACTACTAATACTGCTCATCCGAATCGTCGTCCTCGTCCTCGTCCTTGTCCTCGTCGCGCTGGCCAAATCCCTGGCCCTTGTGAGCTACGCTTGATCCCTAGCCCTCGTCGAAGTCGTGTAAGCCTAATCCCTCATCACCGCTCACCTCCACTGATGGGACGTTTGAGCTTTGATTCTAAGAGTGAAACCATATTAATTGGAACTTAAAGAATACAATAGTTTAAAAAGTGAGATTACAAGTAGGAATATATTTATACCATGCAAGCAGCCACCTCAGCCCAATCGATTGTTGCTCCCAGCACCTCCTGCTCAATAAACCACAGCTTTATTCCTATGTGGAATCTGCGTCTCGTCTCTGTGTTTGTGGGAAGGCGACCCATCACAGCTTGCTGTGGGCCCAATTTACGAGAGTTAGATAAAGTGCATGCAATATGTAATAAAACAAATAGAACAATACATCAAATGAGAAGAAGTAGACTTACCACGATTGCCTAGAACACCAACCGTCCGCCTACACCAAAGTGCAAAGTACCCACGGAGTCCAGCCAGCTCCTCGCAGCCCTCCTCTGACCCTCCAACAGTTCAGATGTTCCCTGTACTGCTTCTTGAAAAACTTCCAGTCAGCTTTGTTTGCCCAGCTGGGTGTAGCCTTCCCCTTTGCGATGGAAATACGCAAGGTTGACCTACGATGCTTGAACAAGACCCCCATGCGCTCTTTCATGTAATCCGAATTGAACTCCCAATCTAGGGGGTTAGGATATTGGCTTTTCAATTCATCAATGAGGGGAGCTTCCAAAATCCATAGTCTTCGTTCGCAAGGAAAGAAGCATCTCGACCTTTGGGTAGAAGGATCCTTGTATCCTTTAGATCCTACCAACCAAAAGAGCCCTCCTTTCCATACAATGGATGAGCTAGTTCGGTTTGTTGGAAATGGACATGCGGGGTTGCTTGGTTATTGCAATCGGTTAAACAATGCTCAGTCAATGGCTATGCAAGCAAGCGAGATGCATAGAGCCCAAGCAGAGATGCTAGCACGTTTTGGAAATAGCACCATTGTTGCAATGCATAACTCTATGCAGGATCTTCAAAGGGAGAACCAGGATCTTTATGATAAAGCTAAAGCATTGGACTTGGAGCGAAATGAATTGGACTTGGAGCGACATAAATTAGAAGAGTCACTCTGTAAGCTAGCTGAGTCCAAAAAAGGCTTGGAAAGATCTATATACAATCAAGTACGACGAGCCATAGAGAAGGAACGAGAGAAGGCAGAAGAACGAGTGCAAAAGATGAAAGAAACACCTTTGGGATTGAAGGAGAGGAAAAGAAGGTACTTACATAACATGGATGCATTGGCACCCACTCATGGTGCTAGAAAGAGCAGAGTCTGAGCTACAAGGTTGGTTATCAAATGTTCCAACACTACAAGGCATAGGCCCTTTTTTGACAAAAATACCGACGCTTTTTACATTAAAAATTTTCCTTTTCACGAGCACAAACGTCGCTATAAAAGTCGCTTATGCATGAGCATAAGAGAAGGGGGAAATAGAGAATAAGAGGGAAAAAGAGGGAAAGAAAGAGAGAAGAAGAGGAAAAGGAAAGAGGGAAAAAGAGGAGGAAATAGATTGAAGGAGGGAAGAAGGAAAGAGTTTGAGGGGAAGAGAGGGTTCCTATGCCCATCATTGCAGCTAGGGCTTAAGGCGCTAGCTGCAGGCCAATGCAAATAACAAAAATAATAAATGGAAAAAAGAGGAAGCACTTACTTGAAATAGTACGTCCCGCTCGGTGTTGTGGACTGGCCCTACAAAAGAGAGGAAACAACCCATTTTTTCAAATAAGATGTTAGAGGAAGGAGGAGATTACAAAAGTAACTTCTTGAAAGGAGGAGATTGAGGAGACAAGGAAAGGAGGAGATTGAGGAGACAAGGAGAAAGAGAAGGAAGAGAAATACAGAAAAAAGAGGTGAGTCTTCTTTCTTTCTTGAAATCTTGTTTTTTGTTTCAATCCTTTGAAAACAAGCATGAAAACTAGTTTACAGGTTTAGCAATACAAGGAAAAGCACTCACAAAACTAAATCTAACAAACAAACAACCTACATTGTTGAAACAAACTCACCTCTTGAAGAACTTCCTTTCAAGAAACCGAAGAGGGAAAAGGGTAGAGAGGGAGTACAAGAGCTGGGAGAAGGGTGAGGAGTGGGGAATAGAGTGGGAGGTCGTCGGAAATAGGTGGGAGGTCGTCGAAAATAGGTGGGAGGAGAGATTGGCTTGCTTACTTGAGAGATTAGAGAAGAGGCTAAAGAAAGCGCCGCGCGATGAGAGTCTCGGGTTTTAACCCACAGCGTCGCTATATAGCGACGCTTAACCGTCGCTATATAGCGACGTTTTTAATTAAAAACGTCGCTATATAGCGACGGAACAGAGCAAAAAGGTCGCTATATAGCGACGCTTACAGTCACTTTTTTGTTATAGCATGAAAAAAAGCTCATAGATGCTATTTTATAACTGTTAATATCTCTTCTTCATGCTTATGTTCTCATTTTATAAGTGTAGATGGAAGGGACAAGTGGAAGCTCGTCCGATGATGCGCCAATGCCCGGGAGCACGAAGTGGCTTACAGAGAGGTTATACTATCATTGCACTCATTGCAAGCGAGAAGTACGACATCAATGTCGTATTATCATGCGCCACTTGCGGATGTATGGGGAGGAGCCGAAACCAATACCCACCATTGGTGTTGCACGTGCTGATGGACCATCGGTAAGTGAAAGCTATTTAAGTTCGCAGTCTTATTGTATACCAGGAAATACAAGATCTTATATTTACAAGAAATCTTAAAACAGGATGAGAAGGGTGACAAGGGTACGCATATACCTTCTCACTTTCAGCAAGACTATAGTCTCCCGGATGATGACGAGGGTATGGTCGACATGATGGATTCCATTTTTAGGGGCACTACATCCCATGTACACGTGATGTCAGAGTCTGAGGTCAAAATGCGAGGGTTGCAATCAACACAATTGTACGAGGGTGCTAGGATGTCTAAACTACGTGCTTGTCTCTCAATGTTGAATTTGCAAGTAAAGTATGGGTGGTTCGATACAAGTGTCTTGGCCTTAATGAGGTTAGCCCTTGCATTAATTTGACTCATTATTTGGATATTGTTTGTTTTGAGAATCATCATGTTTGTTTTGAGAATCATCATTTGGATAGTGTATACTGAATCATCATTGTTCGAAGCCTATGTATGTTTGAATTGTCATAGGTTGCTCCAAAAGATGTTGCCTGCACCAAATACCATGCCCGCATCAAGAGATGAAGCGAAAAAGATGCTAACAATGGTGCGTATGGATTATGATACCATCCATGCTTGCCGTAATGATTGCATTCTCTTTCATCGTGAGCATGGAGATTTGGCTAGTTGTCCAAAGTGTGGGGAACAACGATATAGAGATGACTTGCAGGGTGAGCGGATACCGGTAAAGGTCTTGAGACACTATCCCATCATTGCAAGAATACAACACATGTTTCGATGCAAATCCATAGCGGAGTTGATGACATGGCATGCATCTCATCGGTCCACTGATGACACATTGAGGATTCCCGCAGATTGTGCAGCTTGGAAGCACATAGATTATCAGTGGCCGGACTTTGCGAGGGAGCCACACAACTTACATCTTGGGCTAGCCATGGACGGCATGAATCCTTTTGGGTTACGCTCGACATCTTGGTCGACATGGCCCATAGTCGTGGTGAATTACAATATCCCACCATGGCTAACAATAAAAAAGGGACACCTCATGCCTGCACTACTTGTGCCAGGAAAGTACAAGGCAAAAAATATGGACGTGTACATGGCACCTTTGATAGAGGAGTTACAGATATTATGGAGAGGAGTGCAGGTCTTTGATATTTCCAGAGCTCCTAGACATACCAATGATATTTTGGTCAGGGGTATCTTGATGTGGACCATGCATGACTACCCAGGATATGGAGAGTGCGCAGCTACGTGGTTGTGTCTTTACATGTACAATGAGGGATTATGCTTTTTTGACTCTCTTTCGTATGCATATCTTGTACTAACACATTCATGCACGCGTTCAAGACTTGTTACAAGTGGGTACCATGCTTGTCTTGTTTGTGGACCGGCTTTGAAATCGCTTGCACGCTACTCTAAACATATGAGGAAAAATGTTTATGAAGGTCATGCTCGATACCTTCCGCTCTACCATCTCGCACGTGGAGGTCAGCTTGATCCACCACCATCATATTTGAAGGCAAGTGACTGGATTCAAGCTTGGAGGGCGAATGGAGAGGAACCTCCTCCTGGTATGAAGAGGCTATCGATCTTTCACGAGCTTCCTTATTGGGGTCAGTTACAAATCAATCATCTCTTGGATCCCATGCATATCTTAAAGAATGTGGGGGCTACTATTTGGGCACACTTGGTTGGTTCCAAGGACTCGAGAGGAGTGCGAGAAGACTTGCGTGTTATGAATAGGATGTCTCGTTTGTGGCCCCAAGTGCATGCTTTGGGAAAAGTTGTCCTCCCGAAAGCAACGTGGATCCTCTCTACAAGGGAGGAGGCAGCAGTCAAGGCAGACATTGCCTCTTTTCAAACACTGACAGGGTACATGCATTACTTGAAAGGAGCATTTTCAAAGGACAATAAGCTTAGTGGGCTCAAGTCCCATGATTGGCACAAGGTCTTACAGGTATTCTAAGTAGAATTAGTGTACCGATAATCGTGATGCGTTAGCGTAATTATTATTATGTTATATTGTTGACATGACTTCATTGTTGCTTTGATAGTTCATCCTCCCAATTACAATAAAAGGGTGCTTACAAAAAGATGTTAGAAATGCTATATTCAAGATCTGTGGTATTGTAAGGTATGCTTACTATCAAATCGCATTGAATGTATTTTCTTCAATTTAAGCTTATTAATATGTAGACTGATTATGAAAATATCTTACATGGACATGTGAAATAGGTGGAAATCTCAAAAAGAGATCTCCATATC